>NC_052321.1:15504791-15594791 GCF_016432855.1 Salvelinus namaycush | reverse complement strand
AGAGAAGAGGAAAGCGAGCCGGAGGGGAGGAAAGGAGTGGAGCGAGGGGTAGGGTGAATGAGAGATAGAAAGATAGAAAGTGGGGGTGAAAAATAGAGGTGTAAGAGTGTGAAAAATAGAATGTAGGAGTGAAAGAGGGAGATGGAGAATTATAGAGGGGACAAAAGAGAGAGGAAGTGTGGGGAGAAGGCCAAATGAGATGAGCGAGTGACAGATGAGATGAGTGAGAAGAAGAGAGATATGGAAAAATAATGTGATTATGAGATTTGCATTACTGCCTTTGTGATTGTCAGATTTTAAATACATTTATAATAGATGTTGAGGTTTATTAAAAACAATTAAAAGACACACTAATGTAATTGTTCAATAGTATTTCATTGTAATCAGGAATGTAGTTTCACCATGAGGCCAGTCTACTGTAAGATATAGTCTATAAGGAACAGTGTTGCACAGAAAGTAACCCCTCTGCTCTTTACAGTCAATACACATCACACATCACACATCACACATCACACATCACACATCACACATCACACAGAAACACAGAAACACAGAAACACATCACACAGAAACACATCACACAGAAACACATCACACAGAAACACATCACACAGAAACACATCACACAGAAACACAGAAACACATCACACAGAAACACATCACACATCACACATCACACATCACACATCACACATCACACAGAAACACATCACACAGAAACACATCACACAGAAACACATCACACAGAAACACATCACACAGAAACACATCACACATCACACAGAAACACAGAAACACATCACACAGAAACACAGAAACACATCACACAGAAACACAGAAACACATCACACAGAAACACAGAAACACAGAAACACATCACACAGAAACACAGAAACACATCACACAGAAACACAGAAACACATCACACAGAAACACAGAAACACATCACACAGAAACACAGAAACACAGAAACACATCACAAATCACACATCACACAGAAACACATCACACAGAAACACATCACACAGAAACACAGAAACACATCACACAGAAACACAGAAACACATCACACATCACACAGAAACACATCACACAGAAACACAGAAACACATCACACAGAAACACATCACACAGAAACACATCACACAGAAACACAGAAACACAGAAACACAGAAACACATCACACAGAAACACAGAAACACATCACACAGAAGCACATCACACAGAAACACATCACACAGAAACACAGAAACACATCACACAGAAACACAGAAACACAGAAACACATCACACAGAAACACAGAAACACATCACACAGAAGCACATCACACAGAAACACATCACACAGAAACACAGAAACCCAGAAACACATCACACAGAAACACATCACACAGAAACACATCACACAGAAACACAGAAACACAGAAACACAGAAACACATCACACAGAAACACAGAAACACAGAAACACATCACACAGAAACACAGAAACACATCACACAGAAACACAGAAACACAGAAACACAGAAACACATCACACAGAAACACATCACACAGAAACACAGAAACACAGAAACACAGAAACACATCACACAGAAACACAGAAACACATCACACAGAAACACATCACACAGAAACACAAAAAAGAACACTGTGTTCATATAAACTATTCCAATACAGAGTAAAATTCACAGCGAGTAGAGAGGGGAAAATATGGAAGGAAGGAGAGAGAGAGAGAGAGAGAGAGAGAGAGAGAGAGAGAGAGAGAGAGAGAGAGAGAGAGAGAGAGAGAGAGAGAGAGAGAGAGAGAGAGAGAGAGAGAGAGAGAGAGAGAGAGAGAGAGAGAGAGTAAACTCAAAGATGTAATGAATGTATGCCTGGCTGGCAGATCTTTATAAGTTATTGGAAAAATAGCTGGGCTCTGTATTGACACAGCTGGGTAAGAATCAATACATTGAGAAGGAGCTATACATTTTAATTTAAAAATGCTCAAACTTCAGCAGCAAATCCATGCAGCTCAGCCCCTGCCCCCCACACACACACACACACACATACACACACGCGCGCGCACACACGCACACATGCACACTCACACACACGTGGACATGCCTGGGCGACTACTAGATCAGAATCCCATCTGGCCCTGCACACAGATAGACATGCCCATATAGACATGCCCTGTCGCTTTGAATGGACTCCATATGAACTGTGGGGCAGAGCAGTAGAGTGTGGGGGGACTACAGAAGTAATGTAATATAATGTAAGGCTGACAGAGAAGAGGAAATGTCAAATTGCCTGTGTTGACTTCTCCCACTAATCAGTCTCTCACTGGGATAATCAGTGGTCTGTTAAAGACAGACAACATGTAGCAGTGTTCAACAGCACATGAATGCAGCTCAGCCCCTGCTCCACACGTACACACACAGACACGAGTACGTGTACACACAAACACACACACACACATAAACAAACACACACTAAGACAAACATACACACGCAGACACGCAAGCACGCTCGCACACACACACACACACACACAAACATGTCTGTCATTGTGAGTGAATGACTTTGAGGTAGTGAACCACAACACACACTCACACACAACCCCAACCACAAGCACAACCACACACAATACCCATGCCACTCAGAGGTGCACAGAGACATGAGGTAAAACAGACGCTGCTATGATCTAGTTTTCATCCTGGCTATCAATAACAGTTTAACTGCTTCTTAGAGGACAGCTCTTGTCTCTGTATGGGTACTGCTCCCTCCCTTCCTCCCTCCCTCACCCCCTACTTTCAGCCTCGGAAGCCTGTGATTCCATGGAACGGGAACCATCTATAAATCACAAATAAACACATTTCCAGGAAGAGAAGAGGGATTGAGTTAACCTCTTCCTGCTGACTGGGAAACAGGGTTAATGTAATGTACTGGATGATATGCATGATGAGCACTGTGTGTGTGTGTGCCTATGTGCTGTGTGTGCTGTGTGTGCCTATGTGCTGTGTGTGCCTATGTGCTGTGTGTGTCTATGTGCCTATGTGCTGTGTGTGTGTGTGCCTATGTGCTGTGTGTGCTGTGTGTGCCTATGTGCCTATGTGCTGTGTGTGTGTGTGCCTATGTGCTGTGTGTGTGTGTGCCTATGTGCTGTGTGTGCTGTGTGTGCCTATGTGCCTATGTGCTGTGTGTGTGTGTGTGCCTATGTGCTGTGTGTGTGTGTGCCTATGTGCTGTGTGTGCTGTGTGTGCCTATGTGCTGTGTGTGTCTATGTGCCTATGTGCCTATGTGCTGTGTGTGCCTATGTGCTGTGTGTGTCTATGTGCCTATGTGCCTATGTGCTGTGTGTGCCTATGTGCTGTGTGTGCTGTGTGTGCCTATGTGCCTATGTGCCTATGTGCTGTGTGTGCCTGTGTGTGTGTGTGCCTGTGTGTGTGTGTGCCTGTGTGTGTGTGTGCCTGTGTGCTGTGTGTGCCTGTGTGCTGTGTGTGCCTATGTGCTGTGTGTGCCTATGTGCTGTGTGTGCCTGTGTGTGTGTGCCTATGTGCTGTGTGTGCCTGTGTGTGTGTGTGCCTGTGTGCTGTGTGTGCCTGTGTGTGTGTGTGCCTGTGTGCCTATGTGCTGTGTGTGCCTATGTGCTGTGTGTGCCTATGTGCTGTGTGTGTGTGTGCCTGTGTGCCTATGTGCTGTGTATGCCTATGTGCTGTGTGTGCCTATGTGCTGTGTGTGCCTGTGTGCTGTGTGTGCCTGTGTGCTGTGTGTGCCTGTGTGCTGTGTGTGCCTGTGCGCTGTGTGTGCCTATGTGCTGTGTGTGCCTGTGTGCTGTGTATGCCTATGTGCTGTGTGTGCCTGTGCGCTGTGTGTGCCTATGTGCTGTGTATGCCTATGTGCTGTGTGTGCCTATGTGCTGTGTATGCCTATGTGCTGTGTGTGCTGTGTGTGCCTGTGTGCTGTGTGTGCCTATGTGCTGTGTATGCCTATGTGCTGTGTATGCCTATGTGCTGTGTGTGCCTGTGCGCTGTGTGTGCCTATGTGCTGTGTATGCCTATGTGCTGTGTGTGCCTATGTGCTGTGTATGCCTATGTGCTGTGTGTGCCTGTGTGCTGTGTGTGCCTGTGTGCTGTGTGTGCCTATGTGCTGTGTGCTGTGTGTGCCTATGTGCTGTGTGCTGTGTGTGCCTGTGTGCTGTGTGTGCCTGTGTGCTGTGTGTGCCTATGTGCTGTGTGTGCCTGTGTGCTGTGTGTGCCTGTGTGCTGTGTGCTGTGTGTGCCTGTGTGCTGTGTGCTGTGTGTGCCTGTGTGCCTATGTGCTGTGTGTGCCTGTGTGCCTATGTGCTGTGTGTGCCTGTGTGCTGTGTGTGCCTGTGTGCTGTGTGCTGTGTGTGCCTGTGTGCTGTGTGTGCCTGTGTGCTGTGTATGCCTATGTGCTGTGTGTGCCTGTGCGCTATGATGTGCCATCCATCCCTGACCAGTGCCTCAGGACATACTTGCCCTGTCTGTCTTATGGGTCAGTTGATCAGCTTGAAGGGAGTCAGAAAGGAGAAAGAGAAAGGGAGAGGAGAGAGGGAGAGGAGAGATGGAGAGAGAGACAGAGGGGGAGAGAGTATTAATACTAGTGAGACCATGCATTACTCACATTTCAACTATATACTAACCCTAGTCTGCCCTCCAGATCAACTCCATTACACAGGTAGTCTGCCCTCCAGATCAACTCCATTACACAGGTAGTCTGCCCTCCAGATCAACTCCGTTACACAGGTAGTCTGCCCTCCAGATCAACTCCATTACACAGGTAGTCTGTCCTCCAGATCAACTCCATTACACAGGTAGTCTGCCCTCCAGATCAACTCCATTACACAGGTAGTCTGCCCTCCAGATCAACTCCATTACACAGGTAGTCTGTCCTCCAGATCAACTCCATTACACAGGTAGTCTGCCCTCCAGATCAACTCCATTACACAGGTAGTCTGTCCTCCAGATCAACTCCATTACACAGGTAGTCTGCCCTCCAGATCAACTCCATTACACAGGTAGTCTGCCCTCCAGATCAACTCCATTACACAGGTAGTCTGTCCTCCAGATCAACTCCATTACACAGGTAGTCTGTCCTCCAGATCAACTCCATTACACAGGTAGTCTGTCCTCCAGATCAACTCCATTACACAGGTAGTCTGTCCTCCAGATCAACTCCGTTACACAGGTAGTCTGTCCTCCAGATCAACTCCATTACACAGGTAGTCTGTCCTCCAGATCAACTCCATTACACAGGTAGTCTGTCCTCCGCTGTTGATTCGTCTCAATAAATTCATTTTCCTGATCAATAATGTGTGTTAATTCCCTCCCATCTCCTCCATCAACACTCATAACTCACGTTGGTCAGCCCCCGTCAACTCCTTTAAAAAGATTAGGTTAGGCTGATCATAGTCGTTGATTTAAAGCCAGGTTGTATTTTCCTCCTGTTAGTTAAGGGTAGGATTTGGGGAGAGTAAGCTGATCCTGGATATTGTATCTTGTAGCCCTTTTCTACAGTCAATGACCAAAAGTGCCTTTCTTTGGCCTCATAGGTGAAAAGTTATTCATATTTTTCATAATTTCAAAAATAATAAAGATAAAAATAAATGTAAAAAATGCAAACATCTGGTGTTGTCACGCCCTGACCATAGAGAGCTTTTTATTCTCTATGTTGGTTAGGTCGGGGTGTGACTAGGGTGGGTCATCTAGGTAATTATATTTCTATGTTGGCCTGGTATGGTTCCCAATCAGAGGCAGCTGTTTATTGTTGTCTCTGATTGGGGATCATATTTAGGCAGCCATTTCCTCTTTGTGATTTGTGGGATCTTGACTATGGATAGTTGCCTGTTAGCACTATTGTTAGCTTCACGTTTCGTTTTGAGATTTATTGTTTTTGTTTTGCTGTGAGTTTCACCTAGAAATAATAAGATGTGGAACCCAGATCACGCTGCGCTTTGGTCCACTCATTATGACAATCGTGACAGAATATCCCACCAACAACGGACCAAGCAGCGTGCCCAGGAGGAAAGCCAGGAGTGGAGGACATCCTGGACGCGGGACGATATTATGGCAGGAGACAGAAGCCTGCCATGGAAGCAGACGGAGGCAGCGAGGGAAGGACAGCGACGACGCCAGGGTTCGCGGCCACGACGCAAGCCCAAAAGACAGCCCAAATTTTTTGGGGGGGAGGGGGGCACACGGAGTGGTCGGGACGCTGAGGGGTGAGTCAGAGACCGAGGAGGAATATTGGGACAGATTGAGTGAGGAGTGGCGGTGAAGTTGAGGGGGGAGTGGCGTCCCGAGCTTCCGGCGACGGTCCACAGTCCGGAACCTCCTACGACGGTCCACAGTCCGGAACCACCTACGACGGTCCGCGGTCCGGAACCTCCTGAGACGGTCCGTGGTCCGGAACCTCCTGAGACGGTCCGGAACCTCCTGAGACGGTACGCGGTCCGAAACCTCCTGAGACGGTCCGCGGTCCGGAACCTTCGGCGATGGTCCGCGGTCCGGAGCCTCCAGCGACGGTCTGCGGTCCGGAGCCTCCAGCGGGGGTTCTCAGTCCGGAGCATCCAGCGACGATCTACGGTCCGGAGTCCACTGCAACGAACCACGGTCCGGAGTCCCCGGCGACGACGACCTACGGTCCAGAGTCCCCGGCGACGACCTACGGTCCGGAGTCCCCGGCGACGACCCACGGTCCGGTTCCTCCGGCGACAATCCACGGTCCGGTTCCTCTTGGCGACGATCCACGGTCTGGAGTCCCCGGTGACGATCCACGGTCCTGAGCCTCCGGCAACGATCCACGGTCCGGTTCACCTGGCGACGATCCACGGTCCGGAGCCCCCGGCGACGATCCACGGTCCGGAGCCCCTGGCGACGATCCACGGTACGGAGCATCCGGCGACGATCCCCGCACCAGCGCCGCCATTGAAGATGAGGTATCCGCGAGCGGAGTGGGTACTTCGCCCTGCACCGGAGCCGCCCCAACGTTAGATGCCCTCCCGGACCCTCCCCTATTGAGTCAAGTTTTGCGGTCGGAGTCCGCACCTTTGGGGGAGGTACTGTCACGCCCTGACCATAGAGAGCTTCTGTGATGTATATAAAGTGTAGTATTGGCATGCAAACTCAAAATGTAATACATTTCAACTCTATATCTAACATGGTACAGGTGTCTTCTTTTTAAAACCATGTGTGTAAGGTATATACTTTTGTTTCATCTAGATTTGTTTAAGACTACCAAGAAACACTCTGTGCGACCCTGATTTAGCCCAATGCAGTAAAAGGTTCACTTTAACCTGGAGCTTTTGGGGTAAACTGATACTAGAACTGTTTTTTTTAATGATGCGAATTGTGAATAAGATGGTTTTTAGAGGTTAACTGGTAGTATTAGTAGTATTATTTATATGTAGGGTAACTGGTAGTATTAGTAGTATAATTTATATGTAGGTTAACTGGTAGTATTAGTAGTATTATTTATATGTAGGTTAACTGGTAGTATTAGTAGTATTATTTATACGTAGTTTAACTGGTAGTATTAGCAGTATTATGTATATGTAGGTTAACTGGTAGTATTAGTAGTAGTATTTATATGTAGGTTAACTGGTAGTATTAGTAGTATTATTTATATGTAGCTTAAAGTGTAGTATTAGTAGTGTTATTTATATGTAGGTTAACTGGTAGTATTAGTAGTATTATTTATATGTAGGTTAACTGGTAGTATTAGTAGTGTTATTTATATGTAGGTTAACTGGTAGTATTATTTATATGTAGGTTAACTGGTAGTATTAGTAGTGTTATTTATATGTAGGTTAACTGGTAGTATTATTTATATGTAGGTTAACTGGTAGTATTTTTATATGTAGTTTAACTGGTAGTATTAGTAGTATTATTTATATGTAGGTTAACTGGTAGTATTAGTAGTGTTATTTATATGTAGGTTAACTGGTAGTATTAGTAGTATTATTTATATGTAGGTTAACTGGTAGTACTAGTAGTGTTATTTATATGTAGGTTAACTGGTAGTACTAGTAGTGTTATTTATTTGTAGGTTAACTGGTAATATTAGTAGTGTTATTTATATGTAGGTTAACTGGTAGTGTTATTTATATGTAGGTTAACTGGTAGTACTAGTAGTGTTATTTATATGTAGGTTAACTGGTAATATTAGTAGTGTTATTTATATGTAGGTTAACTGGTAGTGTTATTTATATGTAGGTTAACTGGTAGCATTAGTAGTGTTATTTATATGTAGGTTAACTGGTAGTGTTATTTATTTGTAGGTTAACTGGTAGTGTTATTTATATGTAGGTTAACTGGTAGTATTAGTAGTGTTATTTATATGTAGGTTAACTGGTAGTGTTATTTATTTGTAGGTGAACTGGTAGTGTTATTTATTTGTAGGTTAACTGGTAGTGTTATTTATATGTAGGTTAACTGGTAGTATTAGTAGTGTTATTTATATGTAGGTTTACTGGTAGTATTATTTATATGTAGGTTAACTGGTAGTGTTATTTATATGTAGGTTAACTGGTAGTGTTATTTATTTGTAGGTTAACTGGTAGTGTTATTTATATGTAGGTTAACTGGTAGTGTTATTTATTTGTAGGTTAACTGGTAGTGTTATTTATATGTAGGTTAACTGGTAGTGTTATTTATTTGTAGGTTAACTGGTAGTGTTATTTATATGTAGGTTAACTGGTAGTGTTATTTATTTGTAGGTTAACTGGTAGTGTTATTTATTTGTAGGTTAACTGGTAGTGTTATTTATATGTAGGTTAACTGGTAGTGTTATTTATATGTAGGTTAACTGATAGTGTTATTTATAGAGTAAGCTCCACTCATTGCACTGGCGCCGTCATAGCCTCGACCACGACACGTGTCCACCAATATCCCCTTACTTTCAATAAGTTACATTTTTTATTTTTCAAGGCCTGAAGCACTTCTTGAGTCACATTCCTGAAGCCCAAGAAACAAAACATTTAGTTTCCTAGTGGGCTCCCGAGTGGAGCAGCGGTCTCTAAGGCACTGCATCTCAGTGTCAATAAGAATTTGTTCTTAACTGACTTGCCTAGTTAAATAAAGGTTACATTTAAAATATGGAAACTAAAAAGGTTTAGGAATTTCTTTTTGGAGGGTTACTGTCAAAATTATGTATACAAAAAAAAATCGATTACAGGCGTATGGGCCCCCAGAGCCTTTCCACAGAGGGCTCTAAATGGAACCAAAAAAGGGTTCTACCAGGAAGCAAAAAGGATTGTACCTAGAACCAAAAAGGGTTCTCCTATGGGGACAGCCGAACAACTCTTTTGGAACCCTTTTTTCTAAGAATGTAGTGGTGTTATTTATTTGTAGGTAAACTGTTAGTACGCCGTAGGGGCGCTAGGTAGCCTAGCGGTTAAGAGCGTTGGGCCAGTAACCGAAAGGTCGCTGGTTGGATTCCCCGAGCTGTGAAAAATCTGTCGAAGTGTCCTAGAGCAAGGCACTTGACCCTAATTGTTCCTGTCGTCTGATAAATTACTAAAATGTAAAAAAAATAAAAGTTGTAGTGGTGTTATTTATTTGTAGGTAAACTGGTAGCATCAGTAATTAAGGACTTAGAGGGAGCAGGCCAACATCTGTTTTCTTCCTGCGCAATTAGCATAATTAATTAACGTTAATCAATCCAAACAAATTATTATTTAACACCTCGAATAAATCACGGGTCATCTCTCTCTCTCACCACTGGCCCAGTCTGCTGAAAACAGGCTCATTGATCAACAGCAAATGAGACAACACACAAAATGAGACATATTGTATTCCTGCATCTGAAGCACACCCCGATCATTAGTCAGATAAAACAGATGGATAGAGGGATAGAGCGAGAACTCCTCTCCTCCGTTTCCACTCTTCTCTTCTCCGTCTGTCCCTCGCCTAGTCACAAACACAGTTTTAAGTGATAGAACTGCTAAATATGCTAATGGGGGAGAGGGGAGAAAAGGTGAAAAAATAAATTTTCCCTGCTAAAAATAAATACCGTTGAACATTCACGTGCACGTGAGCATGTGCATGCACACACGCACACACACCCACATAACCACAAGCACAGTCATACCTAGAAACGTAGATTCCAATGTATGGTGAGGAGTTCATGAAGAGACAAGGAGAGGCTCGTGGGGATTCCAGCCCCACACAGGTAGCTTATATTGCTGTCAGCCTTCTGCTAGTCAGATGGGTTAATCACAGAGGCAGGGGGAAAAGTGCTATCTGCTCCACACACTGACGCTTTTATTGATTATTTTTACACGCCACCATGACACTCCTTTCACTATTAAATTGGCCCAAAATAGATGTTTCAATTTAACGCTGCAGAGACAGGGAAAACATCAGAGCAGCAGAGACAGGGAAAACATTAGAGCAGCAGAGACAGGGAAAACATTAGAGCAGCAGAGACAGGGAAAACAGCGCAGCAGAGACAGGGAAAACATTAGAGCAGCAGAGACAGGGAAAACATTAGAACAACAGAGACAGGGAAAACATTAGAGCAGCAGAGACAGGGAAAATATTAGAGCAGCAGAGACAGGGAAAACATTAGAGCAGCAGAGACAGGGAAAACATTAGAGCAGCAGAGACAGGGAAAACAGCGCAGCAGAGACAGGGAAAACATTAGAGCAGCAGAGACAGGGAAAACATTAGAACAGCAGAGACAGGGAAAACATTAGAGCAGCAGAGACAGGGAAAATATTAGAGCAGCAGAGACAGGGAAAACATCAGAGCAGCAGAGACAGGGAAAACATTAGAGCAGCAGAGACAGGGAAAACATTAGAGCAGCAGAGACAGGGAAAACAGCGCAGCAGAGACAGGGAAAACATTAGAGCAGCAGAGACAGGGAAAACATTAGAGCAGCAGAGACAGGGAAAACAGCGCAGCAGAGACAGGGAAAACATTAGAGCAGCAGAGACAGGGAAAACATTAGAGCAGCAGAGACAGGGAATACATTAGAGCAGCAGAGACAGGGAAAACAGCGCAGCAGAGACAGGGAAAACATTAGAGCTGCAGAGACAGGGAAAACATTAGAGCAGCAGAGACAGGGAAAACATTAGAGCAGCAGAGACAGGGAAAACATTAGAGCAGCAGAGACAGGGAATACATTAGAGCAGCAGAGACAGGGAAAACATTAGAACAGCAGAGACAGGGAAACATTAGAGCAGCAGAGACAGGGAAAACATTAGAGCAGCAGAGACAGGGAAAACATTAGAGCAGCAGAGACAGAAAAAACATTAGAGCAGCAGAGACAGGGAAAACATTAGAGCAGCAGAGACAGGGAAAACATTAGAGCAGCAGAGACAGGGAAAACATTAGAGCAGCAGAGATTTCATTTTGAAGGCAATACGCTCACAGAAAAATAGCCTTAGTTTAGATAGAATGGAGAATAGATAAACATTGTTTTGATGCCGCCATAGTTATTTTTTCTGCATCTTTTTGACCTTAGTGGATTTCAGAAAGGATCATTTGCTTGTACAGTGGAGTAGACATATTTTGAATAGGACATAGAGTCCTAATAAATCACTAATAATCCAGGCATAACCCACAGAAAGAGAGCAAGAGAGCGGCGTAACATTTAGGACTAGTCTCCCGAACCCAGATGAATAAGTTTACTCCTGGACTAAACGAAGTATGCTCAATGGAGAATCTCATGATATCCATTCATGGGAGGAATTGCCCATTACTTCTGACCAAGGGTCCCCCAGACCTAGACCCATTTCTAAAGGCCAAACAATACTACCACACAGGCCTGAAATGGAGAAACTCAATGCTCTCTAAAGCAAAACGGATGGTAAATAATAACAAACTGTTTGGCCAGGGAGGCGGACAGAAACCCCTTCAGCACTGAAAATAAGCAGGAAATAAACCCCTAACAGAAAGAGAGGGCTGTGCAGCGTGACTGTGCAGCGTGACTGTGCAGCTTGACTGTGCAGCGTGACTGTGCAGCGTGACTGTGTGTTCCAGGTGTATTTGTCTTGATTTGATAGTTAGATTGGATCTGGTAATGGTGTTTGAGCTGTGTGTGTTAGTTAGGCCTGCTTGGTGTGATCTAATCTATCAGGGGTGATAGACTCACTAGAGGCCAGTGCAGGGAGGGAGGGAGGGGGAGAGGAGGAGGGGGGGAGGAGGGAGCGAGAGAGAGAGGAGGAGGGGGGAGGAGGGAGTGAGGGGGAGAGGAGGATGGGGGGGAGTGAGGGGGAGAGGAGGAGGGGGAGGAGGGAGCGAGAGAGAGAGGAGGGGGGAGCGAGAGGGAGAGGAGGGAGCGAGGGGGAGAGGAGGAGAGGGGAGAGGAGGGGGGGAGGAGGGAGTGAGGGGGAGAGGAGGAGGGGGGAGGAGGGAGCGAGAGAGAGAGGAGGGGGAAGGATGGAGTGAGTGGGAGAGGAGGAGGGGGAGGAGGGGGAGTGAAGGGGAGAGGAGGAGGAGGGGGGAGGAGGGAGTGAGAGAGAGGGGAGGAGGGGGGGAGGAGGGAGCGAGGGGGAGAGGAGGGAGCGAGGGGGAGAGGAGGAGGAGGGAGTGAGGGGGAGAGGAGGAGGGGGGGAGGAGGGAGCGAGAGAGAGATGAGGAGGGGGGAGGAGGGAGTGAGGGGGAGAGGAGGAGGGGGGGGAGGAGGGAGCGAGGGAGCGAGGGGGAGAGGAGGAGGGGGGAGGGAGCGAGAGAGAGAAGGACTTAACAAATTCTCAGACTTAACAAATTCTCAGGAAAGTGCTTGAACAGGAGCGAACACACACACACACACACACACACAAACACACACACACACACACACACACACACACACACACACACACACACACACACACACTGGTGAATGTAAGGATACACACACCTACACACACTTGACTGTTGAAACACACACACACACAGAAATGGGATCAGGGGCCCGGGTACCTCATGGCAGAACCACAACCGCAGAGGCCCAGACAGAGCAATGGTCAAGGTCTTCACAAGGAACCAAACTCCTGCTTTGAGATATAAACACACACACACACACACACACACACACACACACACACACACACACACACACACACACACACACACACACACACACACACACACACACACACATTCTCTCTCTCTCTCTTTAAAAGATTGCAGTGCTGACTGGGGATTGCCTGGATTAGGTTCAATTCACAGCAATTACAGGATGTTTCAGGAAATAAACCGCTAATACTGCTCTTATACACACCAGTTGATGAGACTCTAAGGCTCTGCTGTTGCTGGAGAAAATAATCTGAGATGAGAGAATCTGGTGAGGCATTGACATCTACTCATAGGAACATAAAGTAAGAAAAATGGAATTCGAAGGGTTGTGAAAAACACACACACACACACACACACACACACACACACACACACACACACACACACACACACACACACACACACACACACACACACACACACACACACACACACACACACACACACACACACACACACACACACACACAGAGAGAAACAGAAACACAAGAGAAGAAAACAGGCAGGCCAAAGTGTGCGTGTATGTAAGTGTGTGTATGCAAGCCTGTTTGTGTGTGTTTGTGTCCCTGTATGTGTGTATGTGTGTGTGTGTGTGTGTGTGTGTGTGTGTGTGTGTGTGTGTGTGTGTGTGTGTGTGTGTGTGTGTGTGTGTGTGTGTGTGTGTGTGTGTGTGTGTGTGTGTGTGTTGTGTGTGTGTGTGTCAGTGCTGATTGCTCATGACTTCATTCATCTCTGTAGTGAGGTAATAATGATTAGGTTTCCCAGCTACGATAGAGGATGTCTAACCCCTCGACTGACAGAGCTGTGGCACACACACACGCGCACGTACACACACACACAAACACACAGGTCTATGACTGTCGCTGCCATGATCCCCCAATTAGTTCTGGCAGAGAGAAATGGAGTTCTGCCACGTCTGACAGGCCAACAGTCACTGTTACTCTGGGGATGGACGGATGAAGGGAAGGAGGAAAAGAGGAGAGAGGGAGACGTGTTGACTGGCAGGGGACTGATATTGGTGTTTTGTTGTCTGGGTCTGTGGTGTTGCCTTTGTTCAGGTCCCTGTTTTTACTGGACTAACACAGACACCCTGTAACTTCAGAGAGAGAGAGAGAGAGAGAGAGAGAGAGAGAGAGAGAGAGGTGGAAGGAATAGACAGAGATAAAAGATGAAAAGAACAATTGATCTCTGAATCGTAAAATGATATAGTGGGAAGGAAGGAAGGCAGAGGTGACTCAGATGGCAGCTATAAGCCTGGCCGATGATCAGAGAAGGATAAGATGATTTTCTCTTTGGACCGCTGCAGAATCAGGCTGCGCAAATATCTATTTTCCATTAACTACAGAGGGTTTTATTTTGGCCACATGAAGCCAGTCTGACTGTGATGGAAAGAGGGAGGAATGGAGGGATGGAGGGATTACAACAAGCTCTCACAGTCTCACTGCAGAAGTGTTTTTGTTGTGCCTGCTGCTCTGTATCGTTCCATTTCTCCAAACATCCAATTTCAAAGTTAACGGTTAAGTTTAGTTTAAGGTAAGGGTTAAGGTTTGGGATTAGGCTGCTCTAATGTTGACGACAGAGGGCGCTGTTTTCACTTTGGGGGAAAATCGTGCCCAATTTAAACGGCCTCGTACTCAATTCTTGCTCGTACAATATGCATATTATTATTACTATTGGATAGAAAACACTCTCTAGTTTCTAAAACCGTTTGAATTATATCTGTGAGTAAAACAGAACTCCTTTTGCAGCAAACTTCCTGACAAGAAGTGGAAAATCTGAAATCGATGCACTCTTCTAGGGGCTGCCTATCAAAGTCCTTGATATTTATTAGTTTAGATGCACTTCATACGTCTTCCACTAGATGTCGACAAGCAGTGAGAGAAGAAATTGAGTGTGTAACTTGATCTGGGCTTGAATAATAGCTCTTGGCATGACGTGTCACCAGTTTCCTGTTTTCTGGAGAGCGCGAGAAGGGACCTGGATTTGCCTTCTGATAAGCTGTCGTTATGGACGACTAATATCTCCGGCTTTGATTTTATTTGATACATGTGACAATATCATCGTAAAGTACGTTTTTTCAATATAGTTTAATCAGATTATTGAAATTTTTTCGGGAGTTTTGCCGTGTTCCGTTCTCTGAGTTTGTTGACGATGGAGAGATTCGCGCCACTTGGCAAGTGTGCTTGCTAAATCGAGAGGGAAAAAGGCCGTTCTAAATCCAAACAACGATTGTTCCCGACAAAGGACCCCTTGTACAACATTCTGATGAAAGATCAGCAAAAGTAGGACCCATTTTATGATGCTATTTCATATATCTGTCGAACATGTTGTGCTAGTCGTTTGCGCCCAGCTTTTGGGTACTCTCTCGCTATACCTAAGCTGGATGTCGTAATGAAGTTATTTTTAGAATTCTAACACGGCGATTGCATAACCTGTCTGGCTCTGGCGTTCCGCCAGCGGAACTCCTCCCACATTCCACTGAAAAGGCAGAGCGCGAAATTCAAAAGATATTTTTTAGAAATATTTAACTTTCACACATTAACAAGTCCAATACAGCAAATGAAAGATACACATCTTGTGAATCCAGTCAACATGTCCGATTTTTAAAATGTTTTACAGCGAAAACACCACATATATTTATGTTAGCTCACCACCAAATACAAAAAAGGACAGACATTTTTCACAGCACAGGTAGCATGCACAAAGCCAACCTAACTAACCAAGAACCAACCAAACTAACCAACAAACAACTTCATCAGATGACAGTCTTATAACATGTTATTCAATAAATCTATGTTTTGTTCGAAAAATTTGCATATTTCAGGTATAAATCATAGTTTACATTGCAGCTACAATCAGAAATTGCACCGAAAGCAGCCAGAATAATTACAGACACCAACTTCAAATACCTAAATACTCATCATAAAACATTTCTGAAAAATCGATGGTGTACAGCAAATGAAAGACAGACATCTTGTGAATCCAGCCAATATTTCCGATTTTTTAAGTGTTTTACAGCGAAAACACAATATAGCATTATATTAGCTTACTACAATAGCCTACCACACTACCGCATTCATTCATCAAGGCACGTTAGCGATAGCAATAGGCACGTTAGCGATAGCGAATAAACCAGCAAGATATATAATTTTTGACTAACCTTGATAAGCTTCATCAGATGACAGTCCTATAACATCAGGTTATACATACACTTATGTTTTGTTCGAAAATGTGCATATTTAGAGCTGAAATCAGTGGTTATACATTGTGCTAACGTAGCATCTTTTTCCCACAACGTCCGGATATTTTTCTGACACTTTTTCTGACACACATATTCTGACCAAATAACTATTCATAAACATAACTAAAAAATACATGTTGTATAGGAAATGATAGATACACTAGTTCTTAAAACCAAATGTAAAAACAAGTGCCCACAAGTGGGATCCAACACACAACCTCCTGATTGAGAGTCATGGGATTACTCCAACCCACCACCTCGTCCACAACGCCCTAGCAAAACCAAAGCCTACGTGATTGCAATAGCACTCACTGTTGCCCCTAGTGGCCTGCTTTGGAGGTATGTCCCAATGTATACAGGACATGGATAGACATCTAATTTTGACTTCAATGTTGAACAACCTGACTGAGGATGAAGGAGGGGAAGGAGGGTCAGTGGAGACTGGAGGGACACAGACAGAACCTATGCATTTCTCTCTCCTCTTCTACCATCCCAGTCTCCTGACCTCCTCACTTCTCCTCTCTCCTCTTCTACCATCCCAGTCTCCTGACCTCCTCACTTCTCCTCTCCTCTCATCTCATCTCATCCCATCCCCTGCACTCCTCTCTTCTCCTGTCACCTCTCCTCCTGTATTGTCCCCTGCACTCCTCTCTTCTCCTCTCTCCTCTTCTACCATCCCAGTCTCCTGACCTCCTCACTTCTCTCCTCTTCTCCCATCCCATCCCCTGCCCTCCTCTCTTCTCCTCTCTCCTCTTCTCTCATCCCGTCCCCTGCCCTCCTCTCATCTCTCCTCTCCTCTCATCCCGTTCCCTGCCCTCCTCTCTTCTCTTCTCTCCTCTCTTTTCATCCCGTTCCCTGCCCTCCCCTCTTCTCTTCTCTCCTCTGTTTAGTTTGATACAGTGAGAGACAGGGTGACACAGTGAATGAGTGTCATGGTGCGGCTCCTCAGCTCAGGGAAACCTCAATCAGAAGACGACTTAGCCTTTCTTCATGACATGAAACACAGTGTCCCCCGAGCTCATATTACTACAACCATGAAAATGAAAAGAGAGGGAAGGGAGAGAGAAGAGAGGAGAAAAGAGAGGGAAGGGAGAGAGAAGAGAGGAGAAAAGAGAGGGAAGGGAGGAGAAAAGAGAGGGAGGGGAGAGAGAGAGAAGAGAATAGAAAGGAGAGGGAGGGAGGGAGAGAAGAGAAGAGAAAAGAGAGACAGGGGAGAGAGAATAGAAGAGAAAAGAGAGGGAGGGAGAGAAGAGAAGAGAATAGAAAACAGAGGGATGGAGAGAAGAAAAGAGAAAAGAGATGGAAGGAGGGGAGAGAGAAGAGAAAAGAGAGGGAGGGGAGAGAGAAGAGAAAAGAGAGGGAGGGGAGAGAGAAGAGAAAAGAGAGGGATGGGAGAGAGAAGAGAAAAGAGAATGAGGGAGAGAGAGAAGAGAAGAGAGGGAGGGGAGAGAGAAGAGAAAAGAGAGGGATGTGGAGGAGAGAGGAGAGAGAAGAGAGGGAGGGGAGAGAGGAGAGAGAAGAGAGGGAGGGGAGAGAGGAGAGAGAAGAGAGGGAGGGGAGAGAGGAGAGAGAAGAGAGGGAGGGGAGAGAGGAGAGAGAAGAGAGGGAGGGGAGAGAGGAGAGAGAAGAGAGGGAGGGGAGAGAGGAGAGAGGGAAAAGGATAAAGTGCATTGTGATAAGAATGTCTAGAGTCCCCTGGATGATGATGGGGTGTTCATCGGTAGGGAGGAGGTAGAGAAATAATCATGTGTGTGCACACACACTTACACACACACTCTCACACACACACACACACACACACAGCAGATAGTGGGTGGGTTGGTGGGGGAGACCGTGTGTTTGTGTGTGTGTGTGTGTGTGTGTGTGTGTGTGTGTGTGTGTGTGTGTGTGTGTGTGTGTGTGTGTGTGTGTGTGTGTGTGTGTGTGTGTGTGTGTGTGTGTGTGTGTGTGTGTGTGTGTGTGTGGGCGTTGATGAATCTCCCACTGTGTCTGTGGACCCGGCAGCAGCAAATGTCCTTCTGAGTAGGACACACACACACTGAGTATCATCATCAGACCTGCATGGTGGTGGCCATCGTAATAGATCACCCTTGTCTGCACGCACTGCCACAAATAATGATAAAACACCCCTACATTAAACTATTTTACACAATGCCCAATTCATTACCCCCTCCCTTCATGGCTAAAGAAAAATAAATATTTATTATATATATATAATTTTTATTTTCCTCCGCCGGGCATTAGTAGGATATTAAGGTGAGTGGAAGGGAGGGACGAGAGAGAGAGAGAGAGAGAGAGAGAGAGAGAGAGAGAGAGAGAGAGAGAGAGAGAGAGAGAGAGAGAGAGAGAGAGAGAGAGAGAGAGAGAGAGAGAGAGAGAGAGAGAGAGAGAGAGAGAGAGAGAGAGAGAGAGAGAGAGAGAGAGGGGAAGAGAGAGAGAGAGGAAGAGAGAGAGCGAGAGAGAGAGACAGAGGAAGAGGGAGAGGAAGAGAGAGAGGAAGAGAGAGAGAAGAGGGAGAGAGAGGGGAGGAAGAGAGAGAGAGGAAGAGAGAGGGAGGAAGATAGAGAGAGAAGGGAAGAGAGGCAAGGAAGAGAGAGGAAGAAGAGAGAGAGAAATGGTTTTAAATTGGACTAAAAGCATTGGGAAAGAACAGAAAACTAGACTTATAAAAAAGTCTAGTTTAGGATGCGTGACCTGGCTGTGAGAGGTGACCAGAGCATTGGTAAATGACATCCCCCATATGCACAATGTGGCCCTAGACTTGAGCTGGCTATTCAACTGCCATAACTCAGTAAAGACCCTGGGTTACACACACAGGTCTAATTCAGACCTACAGCACAAACATGTCATTGATATTAGTTAGTTGATGAGAGGAACATGAAAAATAATATAAAGAAAGAAAGAAGGATTATGTCTCTGTGTGCCTGAGAGGGCATTTAACTGCATTGGCTGTGTTTGGGGAGGTGTGTATGAGTGTCTATGGAGAGATGGTGTGTGGAGAGACAGTGCACGTGTGTAAATGTGTCTGCGTGATGCGTGTGTGTGTGTGCGTGCGTGCGTGCGTGCGTGCGTGCGTGCGTGCGTGCGTGCGTGCGTGCGTGCGTGCGTGCGTGCGTGCGTGCGTGCGTGCGTGCGTGCGTGCGTGCGTGTGTGTGTGTGCGGAGTGTGCAGACAGACAGTCCAGCGGTCTCAATCAGGGCAGAAGTGGGTCACCTGGCGCCGTGTAAACAGCCTGCCTCTCCACAGCCTCTCCAGGTGACACCTCATCAACGTGTGCCAGGAGTGATGGCTTATACCCGTCCGCCTTGTCAAAACAACACCTCCAGGGCAATTACCAGGGTGGCCAGCCCACTGCAGCCCCCGAAGGATGGGCCTGCCTGCCATTGGGTCCCCCTTCTCCCCATAACTCTACCAGCCAGCCCCACAGTGGTGGGACAGCAAATTGGTCTGTCCACTTGCTGAGCCCTGTATTATCTATATTACAGGGAGGGATGGAGGGAGGGAAGGAGGGAGCTGCCGGATGGACACCTTGCCTCTATTGCTAAGTCAGAATATTTTACGTGTAAATAGGGTGGAAAGAGGGGAGGGGAAGGAGGGATGGAAAGGGGTGAAGAATAAACTGAGAAGTCTGTGATGCGGGGCAGGGATCAGGCCGAGAGTTGGCGAGCGCTGTCAGATCAAACGTCACTCAGACTATCTGCATCCTGGGATCTGTTAGCATTTAAAGAGAGAGAGAGGGAGAGGGAGAGGAGAGGGAGAGTGGAAGAGAGAGACCGAGAGAAATAGAGAGAGAGGGAGAGAGAGAGAGCGAGAGAGAGGAAGACAGAGAAGAAGAGAGAGAGAGAGAGGGGGGGAAGAGAGAGTGAGAAAGAGAGAGAGAGGAAGAGAGAGGATGAGAGAGGAAGAGAGAAAGAGAGAGAGATAAGGCAACAACAAATTCAATCCCTTCTCGTCAATTTCCTGGTTTCACTGTAGCAGTGAAGGTGTGAACTTAGCAGTAGAAAACCTAAACAGTATATTTGACCTCTCAGCTTCCCTATCAAATCAAAAAAATTCAAGCAGACAACCTAAAAAAATTAACAGCCATGACAAATGTTTTGATGAAGAATGCAAAAACCTAAGAAAGAAATTGAGAAACCTATCCAACTAAAAACATAGAGACCCAGAAATCCTGAGTCTACACCTTCACCATGGTGAATCACTAAAACAATACAGAAATACTCTACGGAAAGAGAAGGCACGTTAGATATCAGCTCAATTTAATTGAAGAATCCATAGAATCGAATCACTTCTGGGAAAATTGGAAAACACTAAACAAACAACACGAAGAGTTATCTATCCAAAACAGAGATATATGAGTTAACCACTTCTCCAATCTGTTTGGCTCTATAACGAAGAACAAACAGCAAATACATATACATGATGAAAAGTCAAATCTTAGAATCAACTATTAAAGAACCAGAACCCACTGGATTCTCCAATTACATAGAATGAACTACAGGACAAAATCCTAAATGAAATGATCAAATACACACCACAAATTCCAATTTGCTATATTTAAACTCTTTAACAAACAAAACATAGCAAACTAGAATGTTATTTGGCCCTAAACAGAAAGTACATAGTGGCAGAATACCTGACCACTGTGACTGACCCAAATTTAAGGAAATCTTTGACTATGTACAGACTCGGTGAGCATAGCCTTGCTATTGAGAAAGGCCGCCGAAGGCAGACCTGACTCTCAAGAGAAGACAGGCTATGTGCACACTGCCCACAAAATGAGGTGGAAACTGAGCTGCACTTTCTAACCTCCTGCCAAATGTATGACCATATTAGAGACACATTTTTCCTTCAGATTACAGACCCACAAATAATTTGAAAGCAAATTTATTGGGTGAAATACCACAGTGTACCATCACAGCAGCAAGATTTGTGACCTGTTGCCACAAGAAAAGGGCAACCAGTGAAGAACAAACACCATTGAAAATACAACCCATATTTATGTTCATTTATTTACCCTTTTTTTACTTTAACTATTTGCGCATAATTTGACATTTGAAATCTCTTTATTCTTTTGGAACTTTTGAGTGTAATGTTTACTGTTCATTTTTATTGTTTATTTCACTTTTGTTCTTTATCTACTTCACTTGCTTTTGCAATGTTAACATATGTTTCCCATGCCAATAAAGCCCTTAAATTGAAATTAAATTTGAATTGAAATAGGGTTGAATTGAAATTTCATTTAATTGAATTGAGAGAGGAGAGAGAGGGAGAGAGACCGAGGAGAGAAAGGGAGAGAGAGGGAGGGAGAGAGAGATAGGGAGAGAGACAGAGGAGAGCGATGGAGAGAGAGGGGGAGAGAGAGGGAAAGAGAGAGAGAGACAGAGAGACAGAGAGAGAGAGAGAGACAGAGAGAGAGAGAGAGAGAGAGAGAGAGACAGAGAGAGACAGAGAGAGAGAGAGAGAGAGAACACTGACAGACTGTCGAGTCACCAAGTAGTTAGTAGCCTACTAGACTCATTACAGTGATGGTAAAGGCACAATAAAAACATTTAGAAAAGCTTAGAATGGGTTTTAGGCCAAAACAAAACAATAACACTGTTGAAAACTGTGAGGTGTGACGATGCAACAATGTGTACATTTCCTTAATTCATTTCCCCCCTTGCAGTTTGATGATGTTACCCAGGGGCGGACTGGGACCAAAAATGCTATTATTATTAAAACAACAACAATACAATACTGTGATTATTATTATTTGACCCTGCTGGTCATTTATGAACATTTGAACATCTTGGCCATGTTCTGTTATAATCTCCACTCGGCACAGCCAGAAGAGGACTGGCCACCCCTCATAGCCTGGTTCCTCTCTAGGTTTCTTCCTAGGTTTTGGCCTTTCTAGGGAGTTTTTCCTAGCCACCGTGCTTCTACACCTGCATTGCTTGCTGTTTGGGGTTTTAGGCTGGGTTTCTGTACAGCACTTTGATATATCAGCTGATGTAAGAAGGGCTATATAAATAAAATTGATTTGATTTGAATACAAAGACAATACAAGTGGCTGCTCCCATCAGTGGCTGCTCCCATCAGTGGCTGCTCCCATCAGTGGCTGCTCCCATCAGTGGCTGCTCCCATCAGTGGCTGCTCCCATCAGTGGCTGCTCCCATCAGTGGCTGCTCCCATCAGTGGCTGCTCCCATCAGTGGGTGCTCCCATCAGTGGCTGCTCCCATCAGTGGCTGCTCCCATCAGTGGCTGCTCCCATCAGTGGCTGCTCCCATCAGTGGGTGCTCCCATCAGTGGCTGCTCCCATCAGTGGCTGCTCCCATCAGTGGCTGCTCCCATCAGTGGCTGCTCCCATCAGTGGCTGCTCCCATCAGTGGCTGCTCCCATCAGTGGGTGCTTGAACGATTTAAAGAAGAATATTTCACCAGAAACAGGTCATTTACCTTGTGGCCTACACTTTGTAAGATGCTTAAAAACTACTTCTAACAGACCCTGAAATAGCTGTTTTGAACAGTTGAGAAAGATACCGGTACATTAACGTTAGTTAGTGGTAACTGAGCTAGCTAGTTAGCAGGGCAGCTTTGCTAACAACAACAACAGTCACCTGTGTATATGAACAAACAGCCAACTTGTTTCAACCAGTCATGCTTGTTTTCATACGTTTCTGCACTTGCTGTGTCGGTTAGCTGAGGAGAACAGACAGAGAGAGAACAAAGCAGGCATCCAAGTCCAGAGCGGTTCAGGGGATGTCTTAACCATAACTCCTTATTTCCTCCCTTAAATTAAAATATAATGCATTCAATTTCAAAGAATGACTACACATCATTTGTAGATTAAAACACTGCACATGTTCTACACTCCAAATAAAATCAGACCTACAGCAGAATTGCCCCAAAACGAAATGATCACTTGACAGTATGAAATGACCCCATCTTTGGTGTAAGAGAGCTGTGCAATTGACTGAAGGCCTGTCCCACTCTGTGCCTCGTACTGTGACCCCAATACAATTTTGCAGGGTCAGCAGACAAACTCACAGACTGCAAGTTAATTCAGATTACTTTAGTTAATTGATCAATGTGTTAAGTGGCTAATTAGCCACAATTTCAGCTTCTTAAGTGCATCTCCCAGGTTACCATATTCCACCTATAAGCATTGATTTTCTGGGCATATAAATGGGCTTTTGAAAATTGATGGCGTCGTTGAGGCTGGAATTGCAGTAGACTTGCATTTAGAGTATGTTTGATGATGAATACAAATGTCTGCCTGCTCGAGGAGCCATGATCGCTGGACATAATTGAAAAGCCTTAAGTAAAGGTTGCTGTGCACTATATATGGGGGTGTGGACTAGCTCTTATCGTGACCTTTCAACTCAGTCGAAAAACATATTATTCAATATTTATCTTCCCACAATTTATTCTGCAGATTGTAGATTTCGGCAAGTCCATGTAAAAAGCATATCCCACAACGATTTATGCTTAGTCTTTCAGAACTATTCTTTTTAAATGTTTTTGATAAACTGATAAGTGATTTCCTCATTTTTTTTCTTTGTAAAAGCGTATGTCTTTTGACCATTTCTCCCAGTCACCTACACAGAAGTGTCACCATTATTCAGACAATATGGCAGGGCTTCACAACAAGGGCACATTTCAAACAATGGTGAAGGCACGTTAGCCGCTGAAATGCTATGGATATATTGATTATGTAATGATAGTATACATTAAAATTATATTACTATATTCCGAAGCCGTGGCTTCACCTATTACACATTTGGAAGTTCGTATTTAGGAATACAAAGTGTTATGGTATGGAATTGCACCTCGCCTATGGAATGCATAAACAATAAAGGAAAGGAAGGAGAGGTGGAAGGTTTTAGGAAAACATGGATGTTTTACAGCGTATTGCCTCCAACTGCTTCTTAATCAAACAGATTGTTGATACAAAATCCAATCCCCACTGCTTTCACAAATCATTTTCTCTGGATTGAGTTTTGTAAAATAAAATCACAACAGCTATTTATCACTCCCTAAATGACTGTTTGGTAAAGCGTAACTGCCAGGCACATTTGGGAAGCGTTCAAGAGCTGAACTCAAGAGCTGATTGTAATTTGAAGGACATGGCACCAGATGGACAGTATCTCTGACAAATAATACAAGACTAATTTGAATCTCTCAAAATTACCAAAACACAATGTTATGACTTAAGACAACATATTTACTTTGCAGAGTTTATCCTGCATTATATACAGTACATGACTCAAATCCAACACCTGTTGTTTTTCCTCTGAAGTCCCAACTCCGCGCGAGTTGAGGTGAGCCGTGTGAATATTCTGGCCTTTGATAGTCTATCCTGTCTGGAGCGTCATTGATTATCAAACACAGCGGAGCGCGCTGAGCCATCATACATCTCCATTAGCTCCCAGCTTGACTACCATACATTATCTTGCCGTTGTCTGCGTTATGTATTAAGAGAGGAGCCCCATCCTCTCAATACAAAGTCTGACTTGTGCCTCTCTCTCTCTCTCTCTCTCTCGCTCTCTCTCGCTCTCTCTCTCTCCACACACACACACACACACACACACACACACACACACACACACACACACACACACACACACACACACACACACACACACACACACACACACACACACACACACACACACACACACACACACACTCATAGTCTCCCCCACCAACCCACCCACTATATGCTGAGTGTGTGTGTGCGCGTGTGGTGTGTGTGTGTGTGAGAGAGTGTGTGTGTGGGTGTGTGTGTGTGCGCGCGCATGTGTGTGTGTGTGTTTGTGTGTGTGTGTGTGTGTAAGAGTGTGTGTGTGCATGCGTTTGTGTGTTCCAGGGGTTATGGGGTGTGGCGGATGGAGTGCTCTCTCCAGGACCAGACTACCTTTATTAAACATCTGCCTGCATAAATTCATTCATGTGGCTACGCATCCCTCACATCCAAGGGATCACCTAATTGAAATCCATTATGACTTTTTTTTTTATAAGTCTAGTTTTCTGTTCTTTCCCAATGCTTTTAGTCCAATTTAAAACCATTTCTCTCTCTCTTTCCCTCTCTCTCGCTCTTCCTCTCTCTTCCTCGCCTCTCTTCCTCTCTCTCTATCTTCCTCCCTCTCTCTTCCTCTCTCTCTCTTCCTCCCCTCTCTCCCTCTTCTCTCTCTCTTCCTCTCTCTTCCTCTCCCTCTTCCTCTGTCTCTCTCTCTCGCTCTCTCTCTTCCTCTCTCTCTCTCTTCCTCTCTCTCTCTCTCTCTCTCTCTCTCTCTCTCTCTCTCTCTCTCTCTCTCTCTCTCTCTCTCTCTCTCTCTCTCACTCTCTCGTCCCTCCCTTCCACTCACCTTAATATCCTACTAATGCCCGGCGGAGGAAAATAAAAATTATATTTTTATTAGCTCACCTTTAGCCACACACACACACACACACCACACACACACACACACACACACACACACACACACACACACACACACACACACACACACACACACACACACACACACACACACACACACACACACACACACACACACACACACACACACACACACACACTCTCTCTCTCTCTCTCTCTCTCTCTCTGTCCCTCTCCCTCCCTCATTCCTCTCTCTCTCTCTCTCTCTGTGGTGTCTATGTGACTTGTTAAGTATAATGTCTATAAAGATCTTTATCTCCGGGCTGCTCAGGACACATCGGAGAGCTGGGACAAGGTGACGGAGATGTAACGCTGTCTCTCCTTTTGTTCATAGGACACATATTCTGTCATGAAGATTCATTTCTACCACGAGATGTCCGTCAGGTTAAATATTACAGTGCCCGTTTTAGCAAATCGTTAGTGCCGTGGTTTCCCAATGTAATCCTCATACATAGTACTGCAGTGCTGTTCCATTTCCCCTTTGTGACACTGGGCAGAGTAGAAATACTGAATATCCTGGCTAATTCTACTGATTTACCCTACAGAAATGAGATGTAACTTAATGTTATCAATATTATTATGCATTGGATGGACAAAATTATTGTCACTTTTAGTCTAGCTTTTAATATACAGCTTTGATTAGTCAATCATATTTATATTAAATAATATAATGCCTTTTAACATTGATTTTCAACTGGAAAACTCGTATGAAGATTTTCTAAACCAGTCAAGAGAGAAGTCAACATCTTAAGATGCATTTTCAGCTGTGACAAATATCTAATTTAACTTGTTTAAAGTTTTCTTTTCTGTTGGCTTCTCCACTAGAGCAGATCTCACTCTCACAGCCTATATCGTCATATGTCCCATTTGACCAGTTTAACAGCTCCTACCACACAACCTAGAAATCAAAGCTTTTGGATTTGAGTGATGCTTTGGCATTTTTATGCGAGGATATCACATCGAAACCTTATATTTTACAGTTCTATCTAGCCACTCTTTTCCACCCAAAGTGAAATTGTTAAAGATTTTTTATAAGCCCACAAAATCCCAGCCTTTATTGAAAAAGGGCATACTACCAGTGAGCTGTTTGGACATTCGCTCAAACCCCTGAAATTGATGAAAAGTTTTATGACAGACTGTAATCTAAACCAATAAAGACGTCCGGGCCCAGGGTTTTAGTTAGGGTCGTGTTACGGGCTGCCGATGCAGCCATCTGGGTCTGACCGAGCACCTGAGTTCACAAGGCCAAAGGGTAAAGGTCATGTCAGCACTTAGAGGAGAACAGAAGCTTCACAGCAGAATATACCGCTTTATTACTCCTGTAAAATACTGTCATATGTTCAGGAGGCAGAATGGGCGTCAAAATCTGATAAAAAAGGAAGGAAGGGGGGGTTATTGTAAAAAGGGGTCTTGTAAAATGCTGGGGGGTCTTGAAAGGCCCAAGTATTTCATTCAAATTACACGATATTTTGTCCTCAAATGAAACAAATAGGGCCTGTGCTAATGTTTGGTTATGTTTATATTCTTTTTTATAAAAAAATGTACTTAACTTCACAATTTTATTTGTGAGTGGGAACATTTATGAGCTTTTCTTCACAGAGTATTGCATCACTGTTCCTCTTGGCCAGACGTTGGTGTGTAGAAAGAAAGTTTGAGAAGATCTGAGTGTTATGTGTATCGTGGAACCTAGATACCGCTATTATACAGTTAGCATTATACTCATTCAAATTAGGATATATTCTACCCTCAAATGAAACAAATAGGGCCTTTTGCGGATGTTTTGGTTATGTATATATACATTTTTTGTTAGAATTTCTTTTTAACTGCACAATTTTAGTTGAGTGAGTGGGAACAATTAGGAAAACTGCACAAGTACTTTCTGCAAGACCTTTCTATTAAGTCCATTCTGGTGAATGTAGTGTACACACTGCTACTCTCATATTTGAGGTGTGTTCATATTTCTCAACCTTCTCATTTCATTGTGTATTTAGGTGTAAACCTGGTCATATCAATACAGTGAATCACCAGCCACCAACTGCTGAGAGGCTCAGAGAAGAAAGAAGACAGTTACCCACACACCAACATTTAGTCAAATCCTGTTAAGTGGGATGTGACAAAAGTGACATTTTAATTAAGGGTAGTGTATCCAACCCACTGGTTTAGGTGTGTTATAGGGTAGTAGAGGCACAATGATTAAAAGGGCCCAGTAAAAAAGCTGCATACACGGGTGTGATAAACTGCTGCCATGTTGTGTTGCTACCATGTTGTTGTCATGTTGTGTTGCTACCATGTTGTTGTCATGTTGTGTTGCTACCATGTTGTTGTCATGCTGTGTTGCTACCATGCTGTGTTGTCATGTGTTGCTGCCATGCTATGTTGTTGTCTTAGGACTCTCTTTATGTAGTGTTGTGTTGTCTCTCTTGTCGTTATGTGTGTTTTGTCCTATATTTAGGATATTTATTTGTCCTATATTTATTTTTTTAATCCCAGCCCCCGTCCCCGCAGGAGGCCTTTTGCCTTTTGGTAGACCGTCATTGTAAATAAGAATTTGTTCTTAACTGACTTGCCTAGTTAATTAAAGGTTAAATAAAACAAAAAAAACTGAGTATGATGTAAGTGATAAACTCAGTCACACAGTGTGTGTGTGTGTGTGTGTGTGTGTGTGTGTGTGTGTGTGTGTGTGTGTGTGTGTGTGTGTGTGTGTGTGTGTGTGTGTGTGTGTGTGTGTGTGTGTGTGTGTGTGTGTGTACGCGTGTGTACGCGTGTGTGTGTGTGTGTGTGAAGGACATCTCCACCCACCGCCTCTCATTGACCAGGAGAAAAAAAGAACCAATCATCTCTGAATCCTCTTGTTCCGCTTCCCTTTCAATCAATTTCTATTCTATTTATTTTTTCTCCTCCGATGTCTTTATCATAGTCTTTCTAACAAAGGCTAATGTATTAGCATGTTAATAGAAAACAGTGTTTACAAGAGGCCCTGGAGTTTTATTAGATTTAGCTGGACAATATGCATCATTGATTTCAGTAGTCAAAAAAGGTCAACAAGAACTTTGAGTTGCGAGCCAGCAATGACTTTGTTTAAAATGATCTATTGACTGCAGATCAATCGCAATTCTCATTTTGGTCTTCGTTTTTTTCTTCTGGCTTGCGTCTTCTAATTGTTATTTTACTTCCTATTGTTTAATCTCCTAATTAGAGTGAAGGACATCCATTCCCCTCTGTTTAGAGACCTGTCCCAGCTTGGTGTGCACTCGGTGTGTGTGTGTGTGTGTGTGTGTGTGTGTGTGTGTGTGTGTGTGTGTGTGTGTGTGTGTGTGTGTGTGTGTGTGTGTGTGTGTGTGTGTGTGTGTGTGTGTGTGTGTGTGTGTGTGTCTGTGTCTGTGTCTGTGTGTCTGTGTGTCTGTGTGTCTGTGTGTCTGTGTGTGTGTGTGTGTGTGTGTGTGTGTGTGTGTGTGTGTGTGTGTGTGTGTGTGTGTGTGTAGTCAAACGGAGATACATGCAGGAACCTCTAAAGCAACGGCTTCTAGAGCGTTGCGTTGCCAGTCAAGTTGCCAGTCAAGTCTAAAGTTACATTATATACAAAAATATATGTATTTATGAAACCGCTGTAATGAAAATAATACATTAAATATATATAGGGCTTTATAGGGATTCAAACTAGATTTACAATATTGTAGAAACCCCCCAAAATGATTAAGAAATGAAAGCAGCACAACACCAGACTAAACTACAAGAAGGAAAGACATGGAAGAAAGAGCAGCGCTCAAGGAACGGAAAGGGTGTGTCAGATAAAACTGTTTATACTAAAAGTTTACTTTAGGTCCAATCTCATCCAAATGAATTCAGTCAAAGTTAAAGGAAGTGGTGGATTATTATCTTAACTGTAGATGCGTGTTTTCCTCCTGAAGATACTGCAGAGATGGAGAGGCTACTACCTGAGGAACTGCATCCAGAACTACTACGCACACAAGAGATACACGGAGGGACTGGCCCGCAGAAACCAACAGATCAGGTACGCTAGTCGGCCTGATAGAAGCCATCAATGTAGGAAACATACTAGAGATATAAAAGAGAGAAATATTAAATATCTGTTCAACACCAATTTCCATGGTGAATTCTCTTTCCATTTTTTTAATGAGTTCAGTACGTACCCAATTGATGATGTATTCATCATTCCAGTTGTTGTTATGTTTTGGAGGATAAGTTGGAGGGTATTAGATAGATGTGTGGTTTTCTTCACAGAGTAATGCATCACTGTTCCTCTTGGCCAGTCTGGTGTGTAGAAAGAAAGGCCAAGAAGGTCTGGGTGCTATGCTAATGTGTATTGTGGCACCTAGAGACTCCCATTAGATAATATTGGGCAGACTTTATGCTTATTAACAGGAATTCACTCTGTGTGCTTGGGCAGAGATGAATTGATCTGGTTAATCTAGAGGCACCGAGTATGATCGCTATACATGTAAACCGGTAACCTGTGAAAGAAAGAAACAAAAGTGTTTAGAAGTGTCTTGACGAATAAAGAAATGAGCCTGTGATTTCAGTGAGAGCTCTGGCATTCATAAAACATACTAGGCTCCAGGGGCCGAAAAAGATGCAATCGTTTATATTTGACAAAAAAAAATCAAATTAAAACATAAAGTATAAGTCACTATTTTAATGTCGCTAATATATTTTCGGGGGGGGAGGGGTAAATATCTTAAGGCCTCAGCTAAAATGACATGTAAATTTGTTAAGTGCTCCTCGAATCAATGACTTTCCCCCCCTTCTTTCCTTTCCCTCCACCCCGCCAGCCAGAGGTGGTTAGACCTGCTGAGAAATAATGAGGTTTATCACCTCTGCGTTGTGCTACCACACCTGCACAGCTACAGCAGACATACTAGACTACACTATATTGGTACAACAGACATACTAGACTACACTATATTGGTACAGCAGACATACTAGACTACACTATATTGGTACAGCAGACATACTAGACTACACTATATTGGTACAGCAGACATACTAGACTACACTATATTGGTACAGCAGACATACTAGACTACACTATATTGGTACAGCAGACATACTAGACTACACTATATTGGTACAACAGACATACTAGACTACACTATATTGGTACAGCAGACATACTAGACTACACTATATTGGTACAGCAGACATACTAGACTACACTATATTGGTACAGCAGACATACTAGACTACACTATATTGGTACAGCAGACATACTAGACTACACTATATTGGTACAGCAGACATACTAGACTACACTATATTGGTACAGCAGACATACTAGACTACACTATATTGGTACAGCAGACATACTAGACTACACTATATTGGTACAGCAGACATACTAGACTACACTATATTGGTACAGCAGACATACTAGACTACACTATATTGGTACAGCAGACATACTAGACTACACTATATTGGTACAGCAGACATACTAGACTACACTATATTGGTACAGCAGACATACTAGACTACACTATATTGGTACAGCAGACATACTAGACTACACTATATTGGTACAGCAGACATACTAGACTACACTATATTGGTACAGCAGACATACTAGACTACACTATATTGGTACAGCAGACATACTAGACTACACTATATTGGTACAGCAGACATACTAGACTACACTATATTGGTACAGCAGACATACTAGACTACACTATATTGGTACAGCAGACATACTAGACTACACTATATTGGTACAGCAGACATACTAGACTAGACTATATTATACGTGTACAGCAAACATACTAGACTATACTATACTATATGTGTAAAACAGACATACTAGACTATACTATACTATAAGTGTACAGCAGACATACTAGACTATACTATATGTGTACAGCAGACATACTAGACTATACTATACTATATGTGTACAGCAGACATACTAGGCTATACATGTACAACAGACACACTAGGCTATACTATACTATATGTGTACAACATACATACCAGGATATACTATACTATATGTGTACAGCAGACATACTAGGCTATACTATATGTGTACAGCAGACATACTATACTATACTATATGTGTACAGCAGGCATACTAGACTATACTATAATATATGTGTACAGCAGACATACTATACTATAATATATGTGTACAACAGACATACTAGGCTATACTATACTATATGTGTACAGCAGACATACTATACTATACTATATGTGTACAACAGACATACTAGACTATACTATGCTATTTGTGTACAGCAGACATACTAGACCATACTATACTATATGAGTACATCGGACATGCTAGACTATACTATACTATATGTGTACAGCAGACATACTAGACTATACTATATGTGTACAACATACATACTAGTCTATACTATGCTATATGTGTACAACATACATACTATACTATACTATACTATACTATATGTGTACATCAGACATACTAGACTATACTATACTATATGTGTACAGCAGACATACTAGGCTATACTATACTATATGTATACAGCAGACATACTATACTATATGTGTACACCAGACATACAAGACTATACTATGCTATATGTGTACAACAGACATACTAGACTATACTATACTATATGTGTACAGCAGACATACTAGACTATACTATACTATAGGTGTACAGCAGACATACTGGACTATACTATACTATATGTGTACAACAGACATACTAGACTATACTATATGTGTACAGCAAACATACTAGACTGTACTATACTATATGTGTACAGCATACATACTAGGCTATACTACACTATATGTGTACAGCAGACATACTATACTGTATGTGTACAACAGACATACTAGACTATACTATGCTATATGTGTACAACAGACATACTATACTATACTATACTATATGTGTACAGCAGACATACCAGACTATACTATACTATATGTGTACAGCAGACATACTAGACGGTATGTGTTCAGCAGACATACTAGACTATACTATACTATATGTGTACTGAAGACATACTAGACTATACTATACTATATTTGTACAGCAGACATACTAGACTATACTCTATGTGTACAGAAGGCATACCAGACTATACTATACTATATGTGTACAACAGACATAGTAGACTATACTATACTATATGTGTACAACGGGATAGGCAGGGACATGATGGGTATAATAGAACCGGGTTAGTACTTTCCACAACGTCTTTGTATATAATACTGTCATGACAACACAAACAACATCTGGGTTGTTTATATGAAGTGTTTGTTTAGTCCTGCCATTCAGTCATGTGGTGTTGACTGGGTCATATCAACACTGTGTTGGTTGTGGGGTTTAACCCGGAAACCTGCTTCGCAGTTCATGTAATATGCTGTGATCTCTATTCGGCCTGTTGCTCTATATTCAGCCTCTGTATTTACCAGTATTTATCTGGACTTGTAGGCCAGATCTGATGTTAGAATTCCAAGGTGTTGTGATCAACTGGCTGTGGGTGAAAGTGAATGAGAGGGTTTAGGTGATGTGGGAGATATTGGTGAGAGTCAGAAAGATGTTGTCGTCTCATTTTGTCCTGTCTGTCATTCCCCGGGAAACAGACACACACAAACCCGGCCAGTGAGCCCCTCCTCTACGTCGCTCCGCTCCATGGAGAGGTCGTCCTCTCAGCAGTTAGTCATTTGTTTATTTAGCGCTTCTGCGGTCGCAATCAATTAACACAGGGCCGCGTTTATTTAAAATATCCTTTCTGTGTTCGCCAGGGACCCTCGGATCACACTATGCACGATCACTCACCCTGCAAAGGTCCACTTTTTAATCTGCCGCTCCCTCCCTCCCTCCATTTTCCCTCCCTCCACCCCTCTGTCCGGCCGCTGCATAAATTATTCAAAGTTTTACTAATGGCTCCCATTTAGAGCAGGTCGACTGGCCTTGCATTCCAATGACGGGAGATGGCTGGATGGGAGGACGAGATAGTGAGGGCTGCCCCTCTCTCCTACTCTCTCTCTCTCCCCGTGCTCCGCCCATACGAATCTCCACATACAAAACCATCTGTGTCATTTCATTAACCGCACTTCCCGACGCACTCACACACCCTCGTGCTCTCTCTCTCTCTCTCCCTCCTACCCTCTCTCCCCCTGGCCGGGGTTCACCATGTTAGCGTGTCCATATTCATGGAGCTGTTCCCTCCTGGATAGCGTAATGAAGTCAAGACCTCTCGGCACCACTGTAATTCCAGCGACTAGTTTGTGCAACGCAACAATTTATCACTTGTGACGAAGACAATTAGTGTTGTACTGTACTTAACAAGGACATCCTGTGAGCCTTGGCTACTAGCAGGGAGCCGTTTGCATATTTACTAAATGCGGAGTGTCATTGCCACCACGGCCTGTTGCCTGCATGAATTATTTCTCTATCTGCAATAAACAGATGGGTAATTATTACTGCCATAATCAGATAAATTCTCTCTGTAATGTTCTAACGTGGCAAAATCTTTTAACTCATTGCAGGCTGAGGGATATTTATAGACTCAGAGTGGTGGGGCTGAAGTTTTCTTTTCTCTGGTGTGTGCGGCATCCCAGCTCTCAGCTCAAGGACATCCATGAAAGCACATCTGGGAAAGCTGGTTAGCTCAGACACGCTTCCTGACGCTACACCATTGGTGGAGATGAGTTCACATACCCACTGCCCACAGATGTCAATTCAACATCTATTCCACGTTCGTTCAATATTATTTAAATGAAATGTCATGGAAACAACAACATGGATTCAACCAGTGTGCCCCCAGTGAGTGGCTTTGATTGAAGGGTTTTGTGAATCCTGTTGCACTCCAGTTCAGTTACCGTCTCTCTAGGAAGTGCCTTGTTATGGTTTGGAAAGCTATTAACACATATTGCTCCTGGATGTTATCAATGTTGTGTTTCTTATTTTTTATGGGGTTTGGTATTGTTGTAGCTGAAACCTCACCCTGGTAATCCTCTGCTTCCTCTCGTTACGTGAGGTAATAAAGAAGAACATGTTTGTGATTTGATAGAGTTGTAGTGAAGTACAGTTGAAGGTATTCATGGTGTGTGTCCTCTGCCGCTATAGGTGGTTCAGGGTTGAGCCTTGCTCTATCAGAGGCCATAGGTCAGAGGTCAATATATTGAGTCCTAGTCAGACACCAGGAGCTTAATGGACTGCTGAATATTCCCTCCTTGCCAGCTATTGAATTTTTTAATTGGAACAATTAAAACAGCCAATCGGGCCGCACCATCATTAAATATTTAGGAGAGCCAATTAGCTGCTCCGGTGTTGGCCTGGAGGACTGGAGGTTCAGACCGCTACCCCACAATGCACCAGGTTGTGATTTCCCCATCACCCCACGCTATCTGTACCCAGCTCTATTCCCCAGGATATGAAATATACTATAGATAAAGTAGCTGTATGCATGCATTTATGCCGTTATATACCCTGTCATCATCGTCATGGTTTCAACAGGGCCTCCAGGACTACAGAACAGCTGTGTATCTGATAGGAGTTTACATATACAGTACAACATGATAAGGCGATTTGCTCTCAACATTGTTGAGTTGGAAATGTGTTTTTATTGAAATAGTATCCTATTTCCTTGAGATCCCATTGGGTCCTTAAAAGCAGGTTTAGGGTTGTTTAGAGTATTTTGTTAATTAGTTGTATGTATATTCATGTTTTATATTAAATGACCTTGTTTTTGTTTATTTTATTTTAATTTAAGTGTATATGACTATATGAACAATGTGAATGCTAACATCATTTAATCAAATCTAAAACTTTATTTAAAGTGGATTTAACAAAAATACAAAATTAACAATGCGTAACAGACAGATACAAATGTGAAGATTAATAAATGTACATTTGTGAGAAATGTGTACAAATATCTACAAAAAATAAAGTGCAGTACACTGATCATTATATCTAACAAATAAAGTACTGTACACTGATCATTACATCTGTAACAAATACAGTACTGTACACTAACCATTATCTCTATAATAAATAAAGTACTGTACACTGATCATTATTGTGACGGAGAAGTCCGTCACTGGCCGCGGGCAGCGTTTGGTACACTAACATACACACATTCATCGCGCCTCCCTGCTCCCTTATCAGCTACGTTAACAATGTGGGTCGACACACAAGTTAACTTCTCTATCTTAGTACATACATTTCACACTTACCTCCCGTCAGTAACAGTTTATGGTATAAAGATTATACAGACAAGCGTTCATGTTCAATTTAAGCAACGTTTATTGTACTTATCAATGTTATGGATGAGCGCGTTGTTTGTTTGGTTCTGTTCCTCTCTCCATCTCTGTAGCTTCCGGGTATGCTGGGATAAGGACCCGAGCTACTGTAATCGGGCTGGGATAAGGACCCGAGCTACTGTAATCGGGCTGGGATAAGGACCAGAGCTACTGTAATCGGGCTGGGATAAGGACCAGAGCTACTGTAATCGGGCTGGGATAAGGACCCGAGCTACTGTAATCGGGCTGGGATAAGGACCAGAGCTACTGTAATCGGGCTGGGATAAGGACCCGAGCTACTGTAATCGGGCTGGGATAAGGACCAGAGCTACTGTAATCGGGCTGGGATAAGGACCAGAGCTACTGTAATCGGGCTGGGATAAGGACCCGAGCTACTGTAATCGGGCTGGGATAAGGACCCGAGCTACTGTAATCGGGCTGGGATAAGGACCCGAGCTACTGTAATCGGGCTGGCTTTGTAGTGCCTGTCCCGGATGGCTCGTTCATGTAAATGGGCATATTAAAAGACACCATGTCAGTAGTGATGTGATTTTGTAAATGTTATATTGGTATATTGTGTCATGAAAAACGTGTTGCAATGTATATACTTTAGTATGTTTAGCTGAATGGAAAATGTAGGCTTTGATGAAGGTAATTGCTTAATTAATTAGTGCTGGGTATGTTCTGATGGGTGGGGCTTCCCCTACAAAAGGAGCCTCTCTTTCAGTTCAAGGGTGGACCATTTTGGATTGAGCGGTTGATGGGGCAGCATTGTTTTTAGCTGTCCCATAATAGATACTTTGGATGGCAGTACTGTTGTTTTTCTTCTGGATTCACAATGTAAATAAACACCCTTGCACAGAAGTACTTTTTATGTGATAGAGGTTAGGTTGTTCAGTTTAGCCTTCTGGCCTAATCTACGTGACAATTATATATATATATATATATATATATATATTACAGTACTGTACACTGATCATTATATATTTAACAAATGCAGTACTGTACACTGAACATTATATATATATATATATATATATATATATATATATATATATATATATATGTATATATATATATATATTTATATATAAAAACAAGCACTGTACAATGATCATTATATCTGTAACAAATACAGTAACGTACACTGATCATTATATCTATAACAAATAGAGTACTGTACACTGATCATTATATCTATACAAACTACAGTACTGGTCACTGACCACAATATATATAACTAATAAAGTACTGTACACTGATCAGTATATCTATAACAAATTAAGTACTGTACACCTACCACTATATCTATAACAAATACAGTACTGTACACGGATCACTATACCTTTAACAAATACAGTACCATACACTGACCACTATATCTATAAGAAATACGGTACTGTACACTGATCATTATATCTATAACAAATACGGTACTGTACACTGATCTACAACAAATACGGTACTGTACACTGATCTACAACAAATACAGTACTGTACACTGATCATTATATACATAACAAATACAGTACTGTACACTAATCACTATTTTTCTCTAATAACTGAGTTTTTTTCTAAATTGCAAACTATCGTTACTGTACTTCGACAGCTTCATTTTAGTGAAAGCTTCAAAAAAAGAGAGATGAATCCCTAGGAAAGTGTTCCTCCTAACTTCTGCCAACCTTTGACTGAACTTCCCTCCCGTGTGAGTTGAGTGTTAAGGACATGGAAAGGTCATGCGTGTTGGGGTGCGCCCTTGCCCCCCCCCCCCGTGCCCCCCCATGCCCCATCCCCCCATGCCCGTCAGACTTAATGAGAGTTGTATGTTCTCCTCCTCAGCCGCCCACGACACAGATCGAGGTCCCTTCAGCCGTTACAAATCTGTTTGGCTTTTGTCCACTACACAGCTATTAATAATAAACCTGGGATATAGGGACGCAAAGTCAACAACACAGCCACCAGCATACAGAGGTATACACACAAACACACACACACACACACACACACATATGTGCATGGATGTACATGGACTACACACACACGCACACAGACACACACACACACACAGACACACACACACACACAGGCGTCTGGAAACGGCGGATCAAAGAGAGGGTAGAGAAACTGAAACAGACTGTCCCACAACTTCATCTTTTCACATTAATAAGCAACTTCTCCTTCGCCAGGTGGCCAACGGGGGCCACGCTAATCTGCATATTTCATTTATGTTGTAATTTAATATTGTGTGGAGGAAGGAATGAAAATGCTGCGAAGCAAAGGGAAAGATGGTGATTTTGAAATGTCAATACGGTGACGTGTGTAACCTTACATAGGAAGGCTTTGAATATCCTCCTTTGTGAGCACGTGAAACTGAGAACGGAGCCTGATGATCAATGGTTACCTTTTTATTGCTCTCGCTTTCTGACGAATTGGATTGGCTATTCTTTTAGTCTAATGTCTTTGTGTGTGGATTTGTGCACGCGCGTGTGTGTATGTGTGTGTTTTACATGTGTGTCCGTTTGACTGTGTCCCCGCGTGTGTATGTGTGCACGTGTGCTTTCATTTGAGTGTGTGATCCTGTGTGTGTGTGTGTGTTTTAGTAATTGTTTCTTATTCCCCTTAAGTTATTACCCCACACAGTAACAGTGTGAGATTGTAAAATGAGATTGCGTATGGCCTCTTAGTGTGTCCCATTTAGACAGCTCGGATAACAGATGTCATGGTGCGCCTTGGCTATACTGATATATATTCATCATCCCATGACCTGGCACACAGACGGCCTCTCTCTCTCTCTCTCTCTCTCTCTCTCTCTCTCTCTCTCTCTCTCTCTCTCTCTTTCTCTCTCTCTCGCTCTCTTTCTCTCAGTCACTCACTCGTGCACGCACAAACACACACACACATACATATACACACACAAAACACAGGCGGGAAAATGGCCACTAAACCAAGCGCAAATGTTTTTCCTGTGTGTGTGTCTGTATTGTGTAGGTGAGATCTGGAGAAGTTTTCAGAGTTCTAGAGGAGAGAGATGACGCGTCTGGCCATGGAGAGAGAGGGAGCGTCTGGTCATGGAGAGAGAGGGAGCGTCTGGTCATGGAGAGAGAGGGAGCGTCTGGTCATGGAGAGAGAGGGAGTGTCTGGTCATGGAGAAAGATGGAGCGTCTGGCCATGGAGAGAGAGGGAGTGTCATGCCATGGAGAGAGAGGGAGTGTCATGTCATGGAGAGAGAGGGTGCGTCTGGTCATGGAGAGAGAGGAAGCGTCTGGCCATGGAGAGAGAGGGAGCGTCTGGTCATGGAGAGAGAGGGAGCGTCTGGCCATGGAGAGAGAGGGAGCATCTGGCCATGGAGAGAGAGGGAGCGTCTGGTCATGGAGAGAGAGGGAGCGTCTGGCCATGGAGAGAGAGGGAGCGTCTGGCCATGGAGAGAGAGGGAACGTCTGGCCATGGAGAGAGAGGGAGCGTCTGGTCATGGAGAGAGAGGGAGCGTCTGGTCATGGAGAGAGAGGGAGCGTCGGGCCATGGAGAGAGAGGGAGCGTCTGGCCATGGAGAGAGAGGGAGCATCTGGTCATGGAGAGAGAGGGAGCGTCTGACCATGGAGAGAGATGGAGTGTCTGGCCATGGAGAGAGAGGGAGCGTCTGACCATGGAGAGAGATGGAGTGTCTGGCCATGGAGAGAGAGGGAGCGTCTGGTCATGGAGAGAGAGAGAGCGTCGGGCCATGGAGAGAGAGGGAGTGTCTGGTCATGGAGAGAGAGGGAGTGTCTGGTCATGGAGAGAGAGGGAGCGTCTGGCCATGGAGCGAGAGGGAGTGTCTGGTCATGGAGAGAGAGGGAACGTCGGGCCATGGAGAGAGAGGGAGTGTCTGGTCATGGAGAGAGAGGGTGCGTCTGGTCATGGAGAGAGAGGGAGTGTCTGGTCATGGAGAGAGAGGGAGCGTCGGGCCATGGAGAGAGAGGGAGCGTCTGGCCATGGAGAGAGAGGGAGCGTCTGGTCATGGAGAGAGAGGGAGCGTCTGGCCATGGAGAGAGAGGGAGCGTCTGGCCATGGAGAGAGAGGGAGTGTCTTGTCATGGAGAGAGATGGAGTGTCTGGTCATGGAGAGAGAGGGAGTGTCTTGCCATGGAGAGAGAGGGAGCGTCTGGCCATGGAGAGAGATGGAGTGTCTGGCCAAGGAGAGAGAGGGAGCGTCTGGCCATGGAGAGAGAGGGAGTGTCTTGTCATGGAGAGAGATGGAGTGTCTGGTCATGGAGAGAGAGGGAGTGTCTTGCCATGGAGAGAGAGGGAGCGTCTGGCCATGGAGAGAGATGGAGTGTCTGGCCATGGAGAGCGAGGGAGCGTCGGGCCATGGAGAGAGGGGGAGCGTCTGGCCATGGAGAGAGAGGGAGCGTCTGGCCATGGAGAGAAATGAAGCTTCTGACCATCGAGAGAGAGGGAGCGTCTGGTCATGGAGAGAGAGGGAGCGTCTGGCCATGGAGAGAGAGGGAGCGTCTGGCCATGGAGAGAGAGGGAGCATCTGGTCATGGAGAGAGAGGGAGTGTCTGGCCATGGAGAGAGAGGGAGCGTCTGGTCATGGAGAGAGATGGAGTGTCTGGCCATGGAGAGAGAGGGAGCGTCTGTCCATGGAGAGAGAGGGAGCATCTGGTCATGGAGAGAGAGGGAGTGTCTGGCCATGGAGAGAGAGGGAGCGTGTGGTCATGGAGAGAGAGGGAGCGTCGGGCCATGGAGAGAAATGGAGTGTCTGGCCATGGAGAGAGAGGGAGCGTCTGGCCATGGAGAGAGAGGGAGCGTCTGGCCATGGAGAGAGAGGGAGCGTCTGGCCATGGAGAGAGAGGGAGCATCTGGTCATGGAGAGAGAGGGAGCGTCGGGCCATGGAGAGAGAGGGAGTGTCTGGTCATGGAGAGAGAGGGTGCGTCTGGTCATGGAGAGAGAGGGAGTGTCTGGTCATGGAGAGAGAGGGAGCGTCGGGCCATGGAGAGAGAGGGAGCGTCTGGCCATGGAGAGAGAGGGAGCGTCTGGTCATGGAGAGAGAGGGAGCGTCTGGCCATGGAGAGAGAGGGAGCGTCTGGCCATGGAGAGAGAGGGAGTGTCTTGTCATGGAGAGAGATGGAGTGTCTGGTCATGGAGAGAGAGGGAGTGTCTGGCCATGGAGAGAGAGGGAGCGTCTGGTCATGGAGAGAGAGGGAGTGTCTTGTCATGGAGAGAGATGGAGTGTCTGGTCATGGAGAGAGAGGGAGTGTGTTGCCATGGAGAGAGAGGGAGCGTCTGGCCATGGAGAGAGCTGGAGTGTCTGGCCATGGAGAGAGAGGGAGCGTCGGGCCATGGAGAGAGAGGGAGCGTCTGGCCATGGAGAGAGAGGGAGCGTCTGGCCATGGAGAGAGAGGGAGCATCTGGTCATAGAGAGAGAGGGAGCGTCTGGTCATGGAGAGAGAGGGAGCGTCGGGCCATGGAGAGAGAGGGAGCGTCTGGCCATGGAGAGAGAGGGAGCATCTGGTCATGGAGAGAGAGGGAGCGTCTGGCCATGGAGAGAGAGGGAGTGTCTGGTCATGGAGAGAGAGGGAGTGTCTGGCCATGGAGAGAGAGGGAGCATCTGGTCATGGAGAGAGAGGGAGTATCTGGCCATGGAGAGAGAGGGAGCGTCTGGCCATGGAGAGAGAGGGAGCGTCTGGCCATGGAGAGAGAGGGAGCGTCTGGTCATGGAGAGAGATGGAGTGTCTGGCCATGGAGAGAGAGGGAGTGTCTGGTCATGGAGAGAGAGGGAGTGTCTTGCCATGGAGAGAGAGGGAGCATCTGGTCATGGAGAGAGAGGGAGTGTCTGGCCATGGAGAGAGAGGGAGCGTCTGGCCATGGAGAGAGAGGGAGCGTCTGGCCATGGAGAGAGAGGGAGCGTCTGGCCATGGAGAGAGAGGGAGCATCTGGCCATGGAGAGAGAGGGAGCGTCTGGCCATGGAGAGAGAGGGAGTGTCTGGTCATGGAGAGAGAGGGAGCGTCTGGCCATGGAGAGAAATGAAGCTTCTGACCATCGAGAGAGATGGAGCGTCTGGTCATGGAGAGAGAGGGAGCGTCTGGCCATGGAGAGAGAGGGAGCGTCTGGCCATGGAGAGAGAGGGAGCATCTGGTCATGGAGAGAGAGGGAGTGTCTGGCCATGGAGAGAGAGGGAGCGTCTGGTCAATGAGAGAGATGGAGTGTCTGGCCATGGAGAGAGAGGGAGCGTCTGGCCATGGAGAGAGAGGGAGCATCTGGTCATGGAGAGAGAGGGAGTGTCTGGCCATGGAGAGAGAGGGAGCGTCTGGTCATGGAGAGAGAGGGAGCGTCGGGCCATGGAGAGAGATGGAGCGTCTGGCCATGGAGAGAGAGGGAGCGTCTGGCCATGGAGAGAGAGGGAGTGTCTGGCCATGGAGAGAGAGGGAGCATCTGGCCATGGAGAGAGAGGGAGCGTCTGGCCATGGAGCGAGAGGGAGCATCTGGCCATGGAGAGAGAGGGAGCGTCTGGCCATGGAGAGAGAGGGAGCATCTGGTCATGGAGAGAGAGGGAGCATCTGGCCATGGAGAGAGAGGGAGCATCTGGTCATGGAGAGAGAGGGAGCATCTGTCCATGGAGAGAGAGGGAGTGTCTGGCCATGGAGAGACAGGGAGTGTCTGGTCATGGAGAGAGAGGGTGCGTCTGGTCATGGAGAGAGAGGGAGTGTCTGGTCATGGAGAGAGAGGGAGCATCGGGCCATGGAGAGAGAGGGAGCGTCTGGCCATGGAGAGAGAGTGAGCGTCTGGTCATGGAGAGAGAGGGAGCGTCTGGTCATGGAGAGAGAGGGAGTGTCTTGTCATGGAGAGAGATGGAGTGTCTGGTCATGGAGAGAGAGGGAGTGTCTTGCCATGGAGAGAGAGGGAGCGTCTGGCCATGGAGAGAGAGGGAGCGTCTGGCCATGGAGAGAGAGGGAGCGTCTGGTCATAGAGAGAGAGGGAGTGTCTGGTCATTGAGAGAGAGGGAGCGTCGGGCCATGGAGAGAGAGGGAGCGTCTGGCCATGGAGAGAGAGGGAGCATCTGGTCATGGAGAGAGAGGGAGTGTCTGGCCATGGAGAGAGAGGGAGTGTCTGGTCATGGAGAGAGAGGGAGTGTCTGGTCATGGAGAGAGAGGGAGTGTCTGGTCATGGAGAAAGATGGAGCGTCTGGCCATGGAGAGAGAGGGAGTGTCATGCCATGGAGAGAGAGGGAGTGTCATGTCATGGAGAGAGAGGGTGCGTCTTTTCATGGAGAGAGAGGAAGCGTCTGGCCATGGAGAGAGAGGGAGCGTCTGGTCATGGAGAGAGAGGGAGCGTCTGGCCATGGAGAGAGAGGGAGCATCTGGCCATGGAGAGAGAGGGAGCGTCTGGTCATGGAGAGAGAGGGAGCGTTTGGCCATGGAGAGAGAGGGAGCGTCTGGCCATGGAGAGAGAGGGAACGTCTGGCCATGGAGAGAGAGGGAGCGTCTGGTCATGGAGAGAGAGGGAGCGTCTGGTCATGGAGAGAGAGGGAGCGTCGGGCCATGGAGAGAGAGGGAGCGTCTGGCCATGGAGAGAGAGGGAGCATCTGGTCATGGAGAGAGAGGGAGCGTCTGACCATGGAGAGAGAGGGAGCGTCTGACCATGGAGAGAGATGGAGTGTCTGGCCATGGAGAGAGAGGGAGCGTCTGGTCATGGAGAGAGAGAGAGCGTCGGGCCATGGAGAGAGAGGGAGTGTCTGGTCATGGAGAGAGAGGGAGTGTCTGGTCATGGAGAGAGAGGGAGCGTCTGGCCATGGAGCGAGAGGGAGTGTCTGGTCATGGAGAGAGAGGGAACGTCGGGCCATGGAGAGAGAGGGAGTGTCTGGTCATGGAGAGAGAGGGTGCGTCTGGTCATGGAGAGAGAGGGAGTGTCTGGTCATGGAGAGAGAGGGAGCGTCGGGCCATGGAGAGAGAGGGAGCGTCTGGCCATGGAGAGAGAGGGAGCGTCTGGTCATGGAGAGAGAGGGAGCGTCTGGCCATGGAGAGAGAGGGAGCGTCTGGCCATGGAGAGAGAGGGAGTGTCTTGTCATGGAGAGAGATGGAGTGTCTGGTCATGGAGAGAGAGGGAGTGTCTTGCCATGGAGAGAGAGGGAGCGTCTGGCCATGGAGAGAGATGGAGTGTCTGGCCAAGGAGAGAGAGGGAGCGTCTGGCCATGGAGAGAGAGGGAGTGTCTTGTCATGGAGAGAGATGGAGTGTCTGGTCATGGAGAGAGAGGGAGTGTCTTGCCATGGAGAGAGAGGGAGCGTCTGGCCATGGAGAGAGATGGAGTGTCTGGCCATGGAGAGAGAGGGAGCGTCGGGCCATGGAGAGAGGGGGAGCGTCTGGCCATGGAGAGAGAGGGAGCGTCTGGCCATGGAGAGAAATGAAGCTTCTGACCATCGAGAGAGAGGGAGCGTCTGGTCATGGAGAGAGAGGGAGCGTCTGGCCATGGAGAGAGAGGGAGCGTCTGGCCATGGAGAGAGAGGGAGCATCTGGTCATGGAGAGAGAGGGAGTGTCTGGCCATGGAGAGAGAGGGAGCGTCTGGTCATGGAGAGAGATGGAGTGTCTGGCCATGGAGAGAGAGGGAGCGTCTGTCCATGGAGAGAGAGGGAGCATCTGGTCATGGAGAGAGAGGGAGTGTCTGGCCATGGAGAGAGAGGGAGCGTGTGGTCATGGAGAGAGAGGGAGCGTCGGGCCATGGAGAGAAATGGAGTGTCTGGCCATGGAGAGAGAGGGAGCGTCTGGCCATGGAGAGAGAGGGAGCGTCTGGCCATGGAGAGAGAGGGAGCGTCTGGCCATGGAGAGAGAGGGAGCATCTGGTCATGGAGAGAGAGGGAGCGTCGGGCCATGGAGAGAGAGGGAGTGTCTGGTCATGGAGAGAGAGGGTGCGTCTGGTCATGGAGAGAGAGGGAGTGTCTGGTCATGGAGAGAGAGGGAGCGTCGGGCCATGGAGAGAGAGGGAGCGTCTGGCCATGGAGAGAGAGGGAGCGTCTGGTCATGGAGAGAGAGGGAGCGTCTGGCCATGGAGAGAGAGGGAGCGTCTGGCCATGGAGAGAGAGGGAGTGTCTTGTCATGGAGAGAGATGGAGTGTCTGGTCATGGAGAGAGAGGGAGTGTCTGGCCATGGAGAGAGAGGGAGCGTCTGGTCATGGAGAGAGAGGGAGTGTCTTGTCATGGAAAGAGATGGAGTGTCTGGTCATGGAGAGAGAGGGAGTGTCTTGCCATGGAGAGAGAGGGAGCGTCTGGCCATGGAGAGAGCTGGAGTGTCTGGCCATGGAGAGAGAGGGAGCGTCGGGCCATGGAGAGAGAGGGAGCGTCTGGCCATGGAGAGAGAGGGAGCGTCTGGCCATGGAGAGAGAGGGAGCGTCTGGTCATAGAGAGAGAGGGAGCGTCTGGTCATGGAGAGAGAGGGAGCGTCGGGCCATGGAGAGAGAGGGAGCGTCTGGCCATGGAGAGAGAGGGAGCATCTGGTCATGGAGAGAGAGGGAGCGTCTGGCCATGGAGAGAGAGGGAGTGTCTGGTCATGGAGAGAGAGGGAGTGTCTGGCCATGGAGAGAGAGGGAGCATCTGGTCATGGAGAGAGAGGGAGTATCTGGCCATGGAGAGAGAGGGAGCGTCTGGCCATGGAGAGAGAGGGAGCGTCTGGCCATGGAGAGAGAGGGAGCGTCTGGTCATGGAGAGAGATGGAGTGTCTGGCCATGGAGAGAGAGGGAGTGTCTGGTCATGGAGAGAGAGGGAGTGTCTTGCCATGGAGAGAGAGGGAGCATCTGGTCATGGAGAGAGAGGGAGTGTCTGGCCATGGAGAGAGAGGGAGCGTCTGGCCATGGAGAGAGAGGGAGCGTCTGGCCATGGAGAGAGAGGGAGCGTCTGGCCATGGAGAGAGAGGGAGCATCTGGCCATGGAGAGAGAGGGAGCGTCTGGCCATGGAGAGAGAGGGAGTGTCTGGTCATGGAGAGAGAGGGAGCGTCTGGCCATGGAGAGAAATGAAGCTTCTGACCATCGAGAGAGATGGAGCGTCTGGTCATGGAGAGAGAGGGAGCGTCTGGCCATGGAGAGAGAGGGAGCGTCTGGCCATGGAGAGAGAGGGAGCATCTGGTCATGGAGAGAGAGGGAGTGTCTGGCCATGGAGAGAGAGGGAGCGTCTGGTCAATGAGAGAGATGGAGTGTCTGGCCATGGAGAGAGAGGGAGCGTCTGGCCATGGAGAGAGAGGGAGCATCTGGTCATGGAGAGAGAGGGAGTGTCTGGCCATGGAGAGAGAGGGAGCGTCTGGTCATGGAGAGAGAGGGAGCGTCGGGCCATGGAGAGAGATGGAGCGTCTGGCCATGGAGAGAGAGGGAGCGTCTGGCCATGGAGAGAGAGGGAGTGTCTGGCCATGGAGAGAGAGGGAGCATCTGGCCATGGAGAGAGAGGGAGCGTCTGGCCATGGAGCGAGAGGGAGCATCTGGCCATGGAGAGAGAGGGAGCGTCTGGCCATGGAGAGAGAGGGAGCATCTGGTCATGGAGAGAGAGGGAGCATCTGGCCATGGAGAGAGAGGGAGCATCTGGTCATGGAGAGAGAGGGAGCATCTGTCCATGGAGAGAGAGGGAGTGTCTGGCCATGGAGAGAGAGGGAGTGTCTGGTCATGGAGAGAGAGGGTGCGTCTGGTCATGGAGAGAGAGGGAGTGTCTGGTCATGGAGAGAGAGGGAGCATCGGGCCATGGAGAGAGAGGGAGCGTCTGGCCATGGAGAGAGAGTGAGCGTCTGGTCATGGAGAGAGAGGGAGCGTCTGGTCATGGAGAGAGAGGGAGTGTCTTGTCATGGAGAGAGATGGAGTGTCTGGTCATGGAGAGAGAGGGAGTGTCTTGCCATGGAGAGAGAGGGAGCGTCTGGCCATGGAGAGAGAGGGAGCGTCTGGCCATGGAGAGAGAGGGAGCGTCTGGTCATAGAGAGAGAGGGAGTGTCTGGTCATTGAGAGAGAGGGAGCGTCGGGCCATGGAGAGAGAGGGAGCGTCTGGCCATGGAGAGAGAGGGAGCATCTGGTCATGGAGAGAGAGGGAGTGTCTGGCCATGGAGAGAGAGGGAGCGTCTGGCCATGGGGAGAGAGGGAGTGTCTGGCCATGGAGAGAGAGGGAACATCTGGCCATGGAGAGAGAGGGAGCATCTGGCCATGGAGAGAGAGGGAGCATCTGGCCTTGGAGAGAGAGGGAGCGTCTGGCCATGGAGAGAGAGGGTGCGTCTGGTCATGGAGAAAGAGGGAGCGTCTGGCCATGGAGAGAAATTAAGCTTCTGACCATCGAGAGAGAGGGAGCGTCTGGTCATGGAGAGAGAGGGAGCGTCTGGCCATGGAGAGAGAGGGAGCGTCTGGCCATGGAGAGAGAGGGAGCATCTGGTCATGGAGAGAGAGGGAGTTCCTGGCCATGGAGAGAGAGGGAGCGTCTGGTCATGGAGAGAGATGGAGTGTCTGGCCATGGAGAGAGAGGGAGCGTCTGGCCATGGAGAGAGAGGGAGCATCTGGTCATGGAGAGAGAGGGAGTGTCTGGCCATGGAGAGAGAGGGAGTGTCTGGCCATGGAGAGAGAGGGAGCGTCTGGCCATGGAGAGAGAGGGAGCATCTGGTCATGGAGAGAGAGGGAGTGTCTGGCCATGGAGAGAGAGGGAGCGTCTGGCCATGGAGAGAGAGGGAGCGTCTGGCCATGGAGAGAGAGGGAGCATCTGGTCATGGAGAGAGAGGGAGTGTCTGGCCATGGAGAGAGAGGGAGCGTCTGGCCATGGAGAGAGAGGGAGCGTCTGGTCATGGAGAGAGAGGGAGCGTCGGGCCATGGAGAGAGAGGGAGCGTCTGGCCATGGAGAGAGAGGGAGTGTCTGGCCATGGAGAGAGAGGGAGCGTCTGACCATGGAGAGAGATGGAGTGTCTGGCCATGGAGAGAGAGGGAGCCTCTGGCCATGGAGAGAGATGGAGTGTCTGGCCATGGAGCGAGAGGGAGTGTCTGGTCATGGAGAGAGAGGGAGTGTCTTGCCATGGAGAGAGAGGGAGTGTCTGGTCATGGAGAGAGAGGGAGCGTCTGGTCATGGAGAGAGAGGGAGCGTCTGGCCATGGAGAGAGAGGGAGCGTCTGGCCATGGAGAGAGAGGGAGCGTCTGGCCATGGAGAGAGAGGGAGCGTCTGGCCATGGAGAGAGAGGGAGCATCTGGCCATGGAGAGAGAGGGAGCGTCTGGCCATGGAGAGAGAGGGTGCGTATGGCCATGGAGAGAGAGGAGCAGGAGAAGACTGGCCAGGCCCAGAGGATGCACTTCCTACTGAGCACAAAGCAGGCACACACACACACACACACTGAGAGGTGTCAGACAGCCATGCTTACAGACACCACCAATGATAAGCCTTCGTGTTCCTTTTAGCGGTGTGGCACTGGCAGTAATTGAAAGGGGATGTGTGACATGGGCGGGGAGGGGGCATCTAGCTTAATACGTGTGAATTTTGTGTGTGTGGTCTATCCTGTCCTATCTCATCCTGGCTGTAGGTATCTGCTGAGTGATGGGTTTACACTGCTGCTCTCTCCTGGCAACCATGTGTGCTCAAAATGAAGATGAAGTAGTGTATTGCTGGTCAGTGTGTGTGTGTGTGTGTCTACTCTCCACCAAGCAGTAATTTCCTTGGTGCCTGTATGCTTTTCATCGTCAGTCTCTGATGTCTGTGTTCACTTGCCTGTCTACTTACCTGTTCTGCTTCCATAAACACTCCCACAGGAATGACAAATGACAAATGTTGCCCAGGATTCATTGGGTTCGAATATGACCGGGACTGTGACATCTGACCCAAGCAGTTAGAGGGAAGAAAAGAAAGTGATTGCAAGGGAGAGAGAGAGAGAGAGCGAGAGCGAGAGGGAGCGAGAGAGCTAGCGAAAGAGAGAGGGAGAGATATTGAAAGAGAGACAGACTTAGTGAAAGAGAGAGAGATAGCTAGTGAAAGATAGAGAGAGTGAACGAGAGAGAGTGAACGAGAGAGAGAGAGAGAGAGAGAGAGAGAGAGAGAGAGAGAGAGAGAGAGAGAGAGAGAGAGAGAGAGAGAGAGAGAGAGAGAGAGAGAGAGAGAGAGAGAGAGAGAGATTATCTGGGTGGCACTAAGTTGTAAATATGATGGAAGAGAGCAGGAGAAGAAAAGAGCCAGACATCTGACATTTACCAGTGAGGTGCTGACCTGTTGCACCCTCTATAACCACTGTGATTATTATTTGACCCTGCTGGTCATCTATGAACATTTGAGTTTCTAGGGAGTTTTTCCCACCCTCCGTGCTTCTAAATCTGCTTTCTGTTTGGGGGTTTAGGCTGGGTTTCTGTATAGCACTTTGTGACATCTGCTGTTGTAAAAAGGGCTTCATAAATAAACCTGATTGTTTGGTTGATTGAAAAGACAGAGAAAGTATAAGAAAGAGAGAGTAAAAAAGAGAGAGCATCTAATCACAGCTCTTCGAATAGACAAAGTTCTGCTACTATAGTATTATTCATTCAGCTCTAAAAATTAACTGTGGCCCTGGGTTGTGGATTTTGTGGGAGAGAGACTTGAATGTAAGAGATTGAAAGAGAGAAAGAATAAGAAAAACAGAGAAAGAGAGAGAGATAATTAAGTGTCTCTGGGTGGCACTGGGCTGTGCATATGGTGGGGGCCTCCTTCTCTCTCCACTGTCTGACCTTGTCAACAGGAAATGGATGGGTCTCCCACAGTTCATCCTTAACGCCAGCCACTCCGCTGGACAGAAGTGGCCGTTCTGACATAGATTTACTTCCCCTGTTCAGAAGGTCAACATCATTGCTCTTCCCCAGCACAGTATGGTGGCCCGTCGAGGTGGGTTTGCAGTTTGTTACCCCCCGCTACGATGCTACACCACCCCACAAGTCCCTCTTCAGTAACCAGGCAGCAATAGTAGCACACACTTCCAGTCTGGCCTAAAAAAGGAAGATATTAGCATATATAGTAGCTAGCTAGCAGATCTCCTCAAAGCTTTGGTATCCTAATTAAAGCAGAGCAGCAGAGCCAGTCTGATGTAAATAATTTCTGTCTGTCTGTCTGTCTGTCTGTCTGTCTGTCTGTCTGTCTGTCTGTCTGTCTGTCTGTCTGTCTGTCTGTCTGTCTGTCTGTCTGTCTGTCTGTCTGTCTGTCTGTCTGTCTGTCTGTCTGTCTGTCTGTCTGTCTGTCTGTCTGTCTGTCTGTCTGTCTGTCTGTCTGTCTGTCTGTCTGTCTGTCTGTCTGTCTGTCTGTGACCAATCTTTCTATTTGATGGGATGTGAGGCTGAGGCTGGGGCTGGGCTGTGTTAGTCGAGTGGAGTTGCAGTGTCCCTGTGTTGGAGAAATAGAAGGAGTGGCCAACACTAGTCTTGGAAGGACACAGAGTGTTCAGGCCTTTTGTTCCAGCTCAGCACTAACACTTCTCCCCATCCCGGCAGCAAAATAACTAGTTAGAAAACATTCAATCACTTTATAAATCTCTCTTTTTCATATGTCCTGTGTAACTAGTAATACTAACCCGTGTGTTATTGCTGGTGCATGGCAAGGTGTTTACAATGTACACTTTTCCCTTCTAGTTGCTGTTTATTCTCAGTTATTTGTAGATAATGCACTCCTGATTATAAGTGCGTTATAAGTCTATCCCCTCACTCTGTCAAATCAAATCATATCAAGCTTTATTTCTACAGCATATTTCAGACATGAAGTCCAACACAATGTGCTTCACAGGAAAAATACGAATAAAAACAATGAAAATAAACATAAGATAACAAAAATATAATAATGACACAAATTGAACAACTATCAAACACACTAAGGAAAAGCAAAGCTAAAAAGATGTGTTTTAAGATCTCATTTAAATATGTCCACAGTTTCAGCCCCCCTCAGGTTCTCTGGCGGGCTATTCTAGAGGCGGGGCCATAATAAATAAAGGCTTCCTCTCTATGCCTGTTGGTCCTAGGCTTTGGGATAGTTAAAAGGCCAGTGCCAGATATGTACTGGGTTCATTAACTTATAAGCATGTCCTGTCCTCTCTTCCTCTGTGCCCTGGAGTATTCAACTCTCCATTCAGACATGGGCCAGATGAGATGGAACTGAGGCTCCGTGGGACCAAGCCCCTGCTGCCCAGGACCTCTCCCAGGGACAGATCCTCTCTCCTGGGTAACAGCAGCTTCTCAGCCTCCTCCAGCCCTGGGGCCCATAGAGCTCCTGCATTGCATACCCAGCAAGAAGCCACAGGTGAGAAAGACACAGTAATGAAAGGATAAGGGAGGTATCATCACACAATAATCCCAGTATAGCTGTCATATTAGTAACAGTATTAGTTCCAGTGTAGCAGTCTTAGTAGCAACAGTATTAGTACCAGTTTAGCAGTCTTATTAGTAACAGTATTAGTACCAGTATAGCTTTCGTATTAGTAACAGTATTAGTACCAGTATAGCTTTCGTATTAGTAACAGTATTAGTACCATAATCAGCTGTCATATTAGTAACAGTATTAGTACCATAATCAGCTGTCATAGTAGTAACAGTATTACCCAAGCAAGTCTCTTCTTCTTATTGATGTCCTTTAGTAGTGGTTTCTTTACAGCATTTCGACCATGAAGGCCTGATTCACTCCTCTGAACAGTTGATGTTGAGATGTATCTGTTACTTGAACTCTGTGAAGCTGGCTGGTAACTCTAATGAACTTATCCTTTGCAGCAGAAGTAACTCTGGGTCTTCCTTTCCTGTGACGGTCCTGATGAGAGCCAGTTTCATCATAACGCTTGATGGTTTTGCGACTGCACTTGAAGAAACTTTGAAAGTTCTTGAAATGTTCCGGATTGACTGACCTTCATGTCTTAAAAGTAATGATGGACTGTCATGTCTCTTTGCTTATTTGAGCTGTTCTTGCATTAATTAATATGGACTTGGTCTTTTACCAAATAGGGCTATCTTCTGTATACCACCCCTACCTTGTCATAACACAACTGATTGGCTCAAATGCATTAACTTCTTATGGCTGGGGGCAGTATTGAGTAGCTTGGATGAATAGGTGCCCAGAGTAAACTGCCTGCTACTCAGGCCCAGTTGCTAATATTTGCATATTATTAGTAGATTTGGATAGAAACTGTTTAGAACTGTTTGAATTATGTCTGTGAGTATAACAGAACTGTAACGGGTGTCGTCGGATGAAGGATGAGACCAAGGTGCAGCGTAATTTGAGTTCCACATAATATATTAACGAAGTGAAACTTTAGAAAAGACAAAACAATAAAGAATACAACGACCGAACAGCCTCGTTGTGCCATCTACCTGCACACAAACAAAGACAGGATCCCACACAGAAGGAGGGAAAGGGCTGCCTAAGTATGATCCCCAATCAGAGACAACAATAGACAGCTGCCTCTGATTGGGAACCACACTCGGCCAGAAACAAAGAAATACAAAACCTAGAAATAAAGAACATAGAATGTCCATCCAAATCACACCCTGAACAACCCAAAATAGAGACATAAAAAGGCTCTCTAAGGTCAGGGCGTGACAAGAACTCATATGGCAGGCAAAAACCTGAGAAAAAATCCAACCAGGAAGTGGGAAATCTGAGGTTTGTAGTTTTTCAACTCATCGCCTATCGAATATACAGTGGGATATTGGTCATATTGCACTTCCTAAGGCTTCCACTAGATGTCAACAGTCTTTAGAACCTTGTTTGATGCTTCTACTGTGAAGGAGGGGGGAATGAGGGCTCTTTGAGTCTGGCAGAGTGCCATGAGCTGACCATGAGCGTTCACGTGAGAGTTAGACCTGCATTCCATCGCATTTCTACAGACCAAGGAATTCTCCTGTTGGAACATTATTGATTTGTGTTAAAAACATCCCAAAGATTGATTCTATACTTCGTTTGACATGTTTCTACGAACTGTAATATGACTTTTCGTCTGAACTTTCGCATGGACTTGCCCGCGCGTCGTGGGTTTGGATTGTGTACTGAACGCGTGAACAAAAAGGAGGTATTTGGACATAAATGATGGACTTTATGGAACCAATCAAACATTTATTGTGGAACTGGGATTCCTGGGAGTGCATTCTGATGAAGATCATCAAAGGTAAGTGAATATTTATAATTCTATTCTGACATCTGTTGACTTCACAACATGGCAGATATCTTTATGGCTTGTTTGGGCTCTGAGCGCTGTACTCAGATTATAGCATGGTGTGCTTTTTCCGTAAAGTTTTTTTTAAATCTGACACAGCTGTTGCATTAAAGAGAGGTTTATCTAAAGTTCCATGTATAACACTTGTATCTTTTATCAATGTTTATTATGAGTATTTCTGTCAATTGATGTGGCTCTCTGCAAAATCACCGGATGTTTTGGAGGCAAAACATTACTGAACATAACGCGCCAATGTAAACTGAGATTTTTGGATATAAATATGAACTTTATCGAACAAAACATACATGTATTGTGTAACATGGAGTCCTATGATTGTCATCTGATGAAGATCATCAAAGGTTCGTGATGAATGTTATCTCTATTTCTGCTTTTTGTGACTCCTCTCTTTGGCTGGAAAAATGGCTGTGTTTTTCTGTGAAGAGGTGCTGACCTAAAATAATGATATGTTGTGCTTTCATCGTAAAGCCTTTTTGAAATCGGACACTGTGGTGGGATTAACAACAAGTTTTTCTTTAAAATGATGTAAAATACTTGTATGTCTAAGGAATTTTAATTATGAGATTTCTGTTGTTTTGAATTTGGCGCCCTGCACTTTCACTGGCTGTTGTCATATCGATCCCGCTAACGGGATCCCAGCCATAAGACGTTTTAAGAAGGAAAGACATTCCACAAATTAACTTTTGCACACCTGTTAATTGAAATGCATTCCAGGTGACTACCTCATGAAGTTGGTTGAAAGAATGCCAAGAGTGTGCCAAGGCAAAGGGTCTTATTAGTAACAGTATTACTATCAGTATAGAAGTCTTATTAGTAACAGTATTACTATCAGTATAGAAGTCTTATTAGTAACAGTATTACTATCAGTATAGAAGTCTTATTAGTAACAGTATTACAATCAATATAGAAGTCTTATTAGAAACAGTAATACTATCAGTATAGAAGTCTTATTAGTAACAGTATTACTATCAGTATAGAAGTCTTATTAGTAACAGTAATACTATTAGTATAGAAGTCTTATTAGTAACAGTATTACTATCAGTATAGAAGTCTTATTAGTAACAGTATTACAATCAATATAGAAGTCTTATTAGAAACAGTAATACTATCAGTATAGAAGTCTTATTAGTAACAGTATTACAATCAATATAGAAGTCTTATTAGTAACAGTATTACTATCAGTATAGAAGTCTTATTAGTAACAGTATTACTATCAGTATAGAAGTCTTATTAGTAACAGTATTACTATCAGTATAGAAGTCTTATTAGAAACAGTAATACTATCAGTATAGAAGTCTTATTAGTAACAGTATTAGTACCACTATAGAAGTCTCATTAGTAATAATATTACAACCAGTATACCAGTATATCAGTAAAGTCTCCGACCTTTTAGTGGAAACAGATGTGTTAGCTGACTTCTTCTGACTGGTCCAATCAGACTCTAGAGATGGCATAACAAAGTGTCATAGCAATTATCAGAGGAGCTCTCCCCCGGTGAGGATGATGAAAGTGGGCGCTCGACGCCGTGGCGTGAGAAGATTCTTTAAACTTCCCTTAAAGAAGAACAATATCATTAAAACATGACGGCATGTCTCTCACGGGGCCACTGGAAGACGTTTAGACCCTCCGATCCAGGGAGATAAGCAGGGCCTGTCAGCCCAAACTGCTGCTATTAAAGTGAGCCCATCAAACCAGGCCTCCGCCAGGGAATACTCCGCCATTTAAAACGGCCTTGATGAAGAATTCTTTAAGTACCTCTGGATTCCGGCGTGTCATCTTGTCCAGCTGTGAGAAGGATTTGATGAGAGGCGTTTGCCATTGGAGTTATTTACGGTCCAGGGCATTTATGGTAACTGGTTCCTATTATTGGTTTCTATTAATGTAAAACATAAGTGAGCAGAAATGAGGCGTGGATCATCTCTTTTTTATTAGAGATAGTCCCTCTCCCCGGGCACTGAGATGGCGCATGTGTGCATGCTTATACACACACACAGACACACACGCACACACAGACACACACACACACACACACACACACACACACACACACACACACACACACACACACACACACACACACACACACACACACACACACACACACACACACACACACACACACACACACACACACACACGCACAAACACACATACACATTAAGAGGCACACACACACACACACAGAGAAACACACACTCACGCACACTCTCATACACATGCGCAAACATAGAAACACACTCAACACACACACCCACCCTGCTCCGGCTCCAGCTGGCTCTTGTTAAGGGGAATTCATTATAGAAGGCTGAGATGTTTAACAGTGGTCCATGGATGAGATGAGTCTACATTATTTATCTGTGTTTTACGCTCACTAAGAACAGGTTTCACCCCCATTTCCTTTCTTCCCTCCGCCCATCACTCTCTTTAACACTCCTTTCTCTCTCTCTCTCTCTCTCCTCCCCCTTTCTCTTTTCTTACTTCTAACAGTAGCCCTGCCTCTCCCTCAACCACCCTCTCTGGCTCTCTCACTTTATCTCTGCTTCCCTTAATCTTTCACAGTCTCTCTCTTTATCTTATTCCCCACCTTTTTCCCTCTCTCTCCCTCTCTCCCTCCCTCCCTCTCCCCCTCCCTCCCTCCCTGCATCCCTCCCTCTCTCCCTGTGTTTTCCAGTGTTATTGGTATGTGTATTTTCCAGTAGTGTGAGTCCTGGCCTGTCCCCAGTGTGATAACATCACTGGTGATGGACATTAGGAGGTTTTTGTTTGGGAAGGGTTTGGGTCTGGTCAGGCCAGGCCAGGCCAGGGTGTTGATCCTGTGTTGATACAACCAAGGACAGGGGTTCCCCGCTAGCTACTCTCCCCAACCTACTAAACAACACGACTGCACAGAGAGAAGTTAAAAGACTAAGGAAAGTTACAGGACTAAGGGAATGTCAGTTTACTAGACAAAGGGAAGTTACTAAACTAGACTAAGGGAAATTACTAAACTAGATTACGGAAAGTTACTAAACTAGACTAAGATAAATTACTAAACTAGATTACGGAAAGTTACTAAACTAGACAAAGAGAAGTTACTAAACTAGATTACGGAAAGTTACTAAACTAGACTAAGGAAAGTTACTAAACTAGACAAAGAGAAGTTACTAAACTAGACTAAGATAAGTTACTAAACTAGACAAAGAGAAGTTACTAAACTAGATTACGGAAAGTTACTAAACTAGACTAAGGAAAGTTACTAAACTAGACTAAGAGAAGATCCTAAACTAGACTAAGAAAAGTTACTAAACTAGACAAAGGGAAGTTACTAAACTAGACTAAGAGAAGATACTAAACTAGATTAAGGAAAGTAACTAAACTAGATTAAGGAAAGTAACTAAACTAGACTAAGAAAAATTACTAAACTAGACTAGGAGAAGTTACTAAACTAGATTTAGGAAAGTTACTAAACTAGACTAAGATAAGTTACTAAACTACACTAAGGGAAGTTACTAAACTACACTGAGAGAAGTTACTAAACTAGACTAAGAGAAGATACTAAACTAGATTAAGGAAAGTTACTAAACTAGGCTAAGAGAAGATACTAGAAGTTAAGAGAAGTTAAGTAACTAGACAAAGATAAATTGCTAAACTAGACTAAGAGAAGTTATTTAACTAGATTAAAGAAAGTCACTATACCAGACTAAGAGAAGTTACTGAACTAGATTAAGGAAAGTTACTAAACTGGACTGAGGAAAGTTAGTTTACTAGACTAAGGGAAGTGTCTAAACTAGACTAAGAGAAGTTACTAAACTAGACTAAGGTAAGTTACTAAACTAGACTAAGAGAAATTACTAAACTACATTAAGGGAAGTTACTAAACTAGACTAGGAGAAGGTACTAAACTAGGCTAAGAGAAGTTACTAAACTAGGCTAAGAGAAGTTACTAAACTAGATAAAGAGAAGATATTAAACTAAACTAAGAGAAGTTACTAAACTAGATTAAGAGAAGTTACTAAACTAGATAAAGAGAAGATATTAAACTAAACTAAGAGAAGTTACTAAACTAGATTAAGCCTCCTGCTGTGTTCCGGTTGAATTGGACCGAATTACAAGTTCTCTCTGAAAAATGTATTTAATTTAATCTGATTGTCATAAGGTTCCATGACTTTGTCGACACAGGGCAGCTGAACACTCAAATTACATTTTGATGATTTTCATAAAATGTTGGGTGTTTTATTTAACTTTTGTACACCTGTGGTGTTCTTGGTCAAAAATGACAGGTCATTAGAAATGAATGTATCAGGAATCAAGGTAAGACCCAAGTGCAGACTGTGTGAAGTAACAATGTTTATAAACTAAAATCATCATATAACCACAGGGGCAGGCAAACGACAGGTCAAGGCAAACAGGGATCAATAATCCAGAGCAGAGGCCAAGGTACAGGATGGCAGGCAGGCTCACGGTCAGGTCAGGCAGAGGTCAGCAATCTAGAGGTGGAGCGAAGGTACAGGACGGCAGGCAGGCTCAGGGTCAGGTCAGGCAGAGGTCAGCAATCCAGAGGTGGAGCAAAGGTACAGGATGGCAGGCAGGCTCAGGGTCAGGTCAGGCAGAGGTCAGCAATCCAGAGGTGGAGCGAAGGTACAGGACGGCAGGCAGGCTCAGGGTCAGGTCAGGCAGAGGTCAGCAATCCAGAGGTGGAGCAAAGGTACAGGACGGCAGGCAGGCTCAGGGTCAGGTCAGGCAGAGGTCAGCAATCCAGAGGTGGAGCAAAGGTACAGGACGGCAGGCAGGCTCAGGGTCAGGTCAGGCAGAGGTCAGCAATCCAGAGGTGGAGCAAAGGTACAGGACGGCAGGCAGGCTCAGAGACAGGCAGTGGTCGGGCAGGTACAGGGTCAGGACAGGCAAAAGTCAAGAACCAGGAGGACGAGAAAAAGAGAAACTAGGGAAAACCAGGAGTTGAGACAAAACGCTGGTAGGCTTGAACAAACAAGACGAACTGGCACAGACAGATAAGAAACACAGATATAAATACCCAGGGGATAAGTGGGGAAGATGGGAGACACCTGGAGGGGGGTGGAGACAAGCACAAGGACAGGTGAAACAGATCACGGTGTGACAAAATGGGTGAGACTACAATTAGTGTAGAAAATTGAGTTCAGGCACATGCCCATTCATCAGATGGACACACTTCCTCTCCCAGGCCCCCACATGCATGTGTGTTTGAGCACACATACACACACACACCTCACTCACCTTCTTGGCTTCCATGGCAACCCCCATGGGAACCTTTCCCCAATAGAATCTTTCCCCCACGGGAACCACACCTGTTGGCATTCTCACAAACAATCACAACATTGTTTCAATAATATATAGAACTTTTCTCGCAGCTCTGGTATATAAAGCTTTTTTGAGGCTTTGCTAACAATTCATTCTGTGGCAGCACAATGACCAAACAAAATATACTGTATGTGTGGCTCTTGATCATATCTTTGATCATGACACTTGTGAGGAGGAGAGAGGCCAGGAAACTGACAGTGAAGATGCATTAGAGTAGAAAGTAGTATGTGGTAAATAGCACAATATGTGTCATCTGAGTATTTGTTATAGTCAAAATAATCCATCCATACTTTTTTGAAACTCAAAAATGAGTCATTGACCTGAGAGAGCTCAGGTCAATGAGGCCTACAGGCCATAAATAGCAAATAGATGTAATGTTCACAAGAAGTTAAGTTGATAAAAAGATCTAACACAACATTAGGTCATAATATATGTGTTATTATGGATTTATAATCAGCTATAATGGGGCGGTCATTTTGGACCGGGAACACAGAATGAATTAACATGAAACGAACACAACAGGAGGGTTAAAGAAAATGACTAAACTATACTAAGAGAAGTTACTAAACTAGATTAAGGAAAGTTTCTAAACTAGACAAAGGGTAGTCACTAAACTAAACTAAGCGCAGACTTTCTATAACACCTAAAAGTGAATCACTTAAATTTTTATTGAAAAAAAATATGAAGCCTTTCAAATTAATGTTATAAACCCAGAAAAAAATCCTGACAATTTAAGACCAGAATAATTTATCCTGACTACAAAAAGTATCCAAAGTAAAGAATGTCCCAAAAGGAAAAGGATAGAGAAAGTGACAGAACCAGACAAAACAAAGCTACAGGTGTAAGCTGATATACTGTATAAAGCATTGGTCACACTAAATTGTATGCATGGATAATAATAACATTAACCTGGCAACCTAATCTTATAGGCATATTCCCAGAGATAAGACCTATGGAAGACGGACAGTGAAGTTCACAGGAAGTACAGTGTTAAAACCACTCAGAGATCTAAGACCTAACTCCTCTAACATCCAACTGAGCCTGTCTGTGTTTCGCAGTGTACAGTTCCTCTACTACATCTGTTGTCCCAGGGGGTTGCACAGGAGTGGCTGAGGATTTACTGCTAAGCCATGACTACCTGTGGGAGGACGGATCAGAGAGAAAAAAATATAGAGAACGAAAGAGACAGAGAGAGAGACAGAGAGAGAGACAGAGAGAGAGACAGAGAGAGAGACAGAGAGAGAGAGAGAGAGAGAGAGAGAGAGAGAGAGAGAGAGAGAGCGAGAGAGAGAGAGAGAGAGAGAGAGAGAGAGAGAGCGAGAGAGAGAGAGAGAGAGCGAGAGAGCAAGAGAGAGAGAGAGAGAGCGAGAGAGAGCGAGAGAGAGCGAGAGAGAGAGAGAGAGAGAGAGAGAGAGCGAGAGAGAGCGAGAGAGAGCGAGAGAGCGAGAGAGAGAGAGAGAGAGAGAGAGAGAGAGAGAGAGAGAGAGAGAGTAAAGTATCTCTGATTAAGACGTGACATCTGGCAGATGAAAAACATAAAGACCAATGCAGTGCTTAGGACTTTATGTCATTACAGCATATGTTTGATCATTGGGAAATGTTTGAATGTTGGTAATATGTGTAGGTGTCATGCATGTCTACAGTGTGTATAAGGGTTTTCTTAATATTCTCCTGTGTGATGGGGGGCCGGTTCTGTGAGCCAGCTGAGGTCCGGGCTCAGAGAGAGCGTGGTCTAGAACCTTCTCTGAGAGTCCAGACCTCCATGTGTTGGCAAAAAAGTATGTCCAAGTCAAGAAAGCTTTCCAGCAGCCAGTGGCACTTCACGCACCGGTAGCCTTTTCTCAGGTGTTTTTTAAAGCTTATGTCAGATACTCCAGTGAGTGTAATTTGCTCAATCTCGGGAGAAGAGAAAGAAGATGTTACTCTCTATGCTGCTGTAGGTGCTGTATGTTATTGAACATGTGTTTATTCTGTTGCTGCTGTAGGTACTGTATGTCATTGAAAATGTGTTTATTCTGTTGCTGCTGTAGGTACTGTATGTCATTGAAAATGTGTTTATTCTGTTGCTGCTGTAGGTACTGTATGTCATTGAAAATGTGTTCATTCTGTTGCTGCTGTAGGTGCTGTATGTCATTGAAAATGTGTTTATTCTGTTGCTGCTGTAGGTACTGTATGTTATTGAAAATGTGTTCATTCTGTTGCTGCTGTAGGTGCTGTATGTCATTGAAAATGTGTTTATTCTGTTGCTGCTGTAGGTACTGTATGTTATTGAAAATGTGTTCATTCTGTTGCTGCTGTAGGTACTGTATGTCATTGAAAATGTGTTTATTCTGTTGCTGCTGGCGATACTAAAAATAATAATAAAAAGAAGCATGTGAAAAATACAATTGTACTTGTCATGTGTTTTGTAAACAACAGGGTTGATATTTGGTTAACTATTAATGCAGTCTTATGGCTTGGGGGGTAGAATCTGTTCAGGGTCCTGTTGGTTCCAGACTTGGTGCATCGGTACCGCTTGCCGTGCTGTAGCAGAGAGAACAGTCTTATGACTTGGGTGGCTGGAGTCTTTGACAATTTTTAGGGCCTTCCTCTGACACTGCCCAGCACAGACGTCCTGGATGGCAGGGAACTCATCCCCAGCGATGCAGTGGGCCGCACGCACCACCCTCTGCAGCGCCCCAGGGCCGGATGCCAAGCAGCCACCACACCAAGCGGTGATGCAGCGCATCTGAGAGTATAGGTTTAACAGGCAGATTATCCGTTTCAGTTGACTGAAAAAACAAAGTTTATGTAGTCACACACGGACACAGGAGACTGATCAACTCAACAACCTCCCCCTGTTCGCCCCTCTGTGTGTGTGTGTTTGTGTGTGTGAATGCATGTCTGTGTGTGTGAATGTGTGTCTGTGTGTGTGTGTGTGTGTGTTGTCACCGGGCCCGCCAGCTCGGCCTCAGCCCAAAGATCCCTGGTGAGGAGTCAAACTTTCCTTAATGGCCCTGAATGAATAAAAACTAGCCTATTAAAAGGCAATCGGGAGGCAATGAGAGCTGTGAGTGGAACCAGCCGGCGAGGTGAGCTGCGCCCAGGCCTAGTGCAGCCTGGGACATTGGGGCCACATTAATATCACGCCGCTGATGTCCCTCCCATGTGCACATTAGCTTGGACTGCTGGGTAATCTGTCTTGTAGGAGAGATCAGGGTCTCTAGTGGCCACAGAGCGGCTGTGCTGCCACGGCTGTGTGTATGTGTAGGGGGAAGGGGAGGGATTTGTGTGTCTGTCCCTTTAAAAGAACATTGTCCAGCTTTAAATGCCACCTTGTGTTCTGTCCGTGTCCCTCGCTCTTCCTCTCTTCTTTGTTTCTCTGAATTCATCACACTAAGGATATATCATTATTTAGTGCCAGCGTGATAGTAATGTTAAAGACAATACCATACAGTATCTACACAGACAGACATGAATGTACTGTAAACAAACACGCTGTGAAAAACCTTTCTTCTGAGGAAGTGTGTTAATACAAAGTACCTAGGTTGTTGTTGTTTGTTTGTTTTTTGTTTGTTTAGTTATGTAGTCAAGTTTATCCCCAGTGTAGTGTTCACACACACACACACACACACACACACACACACACACACACACACACACACACACACACACACACACACACACACACACACACACACACACACACACACACACACACAAGCATACACACACACACACGTGACATACACACACACACACAGGATAAATCTTCCCCCAGGCAACGTGTCTGGGGTGTAATTTACTAAATCAATCTGACGGTAATCAACAGCTGGCATTCCTCCTCAGAAACAACTATTTACACTGATCACCAACATACAGCGACAAACAACGACACACACAACACACAGGGAAAACAGAGGAGGCCGTCACTGGCAAGGTTGTATCTAGGATGTTGTTTCCATTTCATAAAGTTATGATGTATAAAAAAAATCACGACAGCTGTGATAGAAACAGGAAGTTTTGTTCGAATTTAATCTGTGTACTGTTCTCACCAAGAGTTCCTGTTTTTCTATTGGATGGAAACCTAACTGCTGTCTGTAAGCTTTTCTCACCAAGAGATACTGTTTTTCTATTGGATGGAAACCTAGCTACTGTCTGTAAGCTTTTCCCACCAAGAGTTCCTGTTTTTCTATTGGATGGAAACCTAGCTGCTGTCTGTAAGCTTTTCTCACCAAGAGATACTGTTTTTCTATTGGATGGAAACCTAACTGCTGTCTGTAAGCTTTTCCCACCAAGAGTTCCTGTTTTTCTATTGGATGGAAACCTAGCTGCTGTCTGTAAGCTGTTCCCACCAAGAGTTCCTGTTTTTCTATTGGATGGAAACCTAGCTGCTGTCTGTAAGCTTTTCCCACCAAGAGTTACTGTTTTTCTATTGGATGGAAACCTAGCTGCTGTCTGTAAGCTTTTCTCACCAAGAGATACTGTTTTTCTATTGGATGGAAACCTAACTGCTGTCTGTAAGCTTTTCCCACCAAGAGTTCCTGTTTTTCTATTGGATGGAAACCTAGCTGCTGTCTGTAAGCTTTTCCCACCAAGAGTTCCTGTTTTTCTATTGGATGGAAACCTAGCTGCTGTCTGTAAGCTTTTCCCACCAAGACTTCCTGTTTTTCTATTGGATGGAAACCTAGCTGCTGTCTGTAAGCTTTTCCCACCAAGAGTTCCTGTTTTTCTATTGGATGGAAACCTAGCTGCTGTCTGTAAGCTTTTCCCACCAAGAGTTCCTGTTTTTCTCTTGGATGGAAACCTAGCTGCTGTCTGTAAGCTTTTCCCACCAAGAGTTACTGTTTTTCTATTGGATGGAAACCTAGCTACTGTCTGTAAGCTTTTCCCACCAAGAGTTCCTGTTTTTCTATTGGATGGAAACCTAGCTACTGTCTGTAAGCTTTTCTCACCAAGAGTTCCTGTTTTTCTATTGGATGGAAACCTAGCTACTGTCTGTAAGCTTTTCTCACCAAGAGTTCCTGTTTTTCTATTGGATGGAAACCTAGCTGCTGTCTGTAAGCTTTTCCCACCAAGAGTTCCTGTTTTTCTATTGGATGGAAACCTAGCTGCTGTCTGTAAGCTTTTCTCACCAAGAGTTCCTGTTTTTCTATTGGATGGAAACCTAGCTACTGTCTGTAAGCTTTTCCCACCAAGAGTTCCTGTTTTTCTATTGGATGGAAACCTAGCTACTGTCTGTAAGCTTTTCTCACCAAGAGTTCCTGTTTTTCTATTGGATGGAAACCTAGCTGCTGTCTGTAAGCTTTTCCCACCAAGAGTTCCTGTTTTTCTATTGGATGGAAACCTAGCTACTGTCTGTAAGCTTTTCCCACCAAGAGTTACTGTTTTTCTATTGGATGGAAACCTAGCTGCTGTCTGTAAGCTTTTCTCACCAAGAGTTCCTGTTTTTCTATTGGATGGAAACCTAACTGCTGTCTGTAAGCTTTTCCCACCAAGAGTTCCTGTTTTTCTATTGGATGGAAACCTAGCTGTTGTCTGTAAGCTGTTCCCACCAAGAGTTCCTGTTTTTCTATTGGATGGAAACCTAGCTGCTGTCTGTAAGCTTTTCCCACCAAGAGTTACTGTTTTTCTATTGGATGGAAACCTAGCTGCTGTCTGTAAGCTTTTCCCACCAAGAGTTCCTGTTTTTCTATTGGATGGAAACCTAGCTGCTGTCTGTAAGCTTTTCCCACCAAGAGTTCCTGTTTTTCTATTGGATGGAAACCTAGCTGCTGTCTGTAAGCTTTTCCCACCAAGAGTTCCTGTTTTTCTATTGGATGGAAACCTAGCTGCTGTCTGTAAGCTTTTCCCACCAAGAGTTACTGTTTTTCTATTGGATGGAAACCTAGCTACTGTCTGTAAGCTTTTCCCACCAAGAGTTCCTGTTTTTCTATTGGATGGAAACCTAGCTACTGTCTGTAAGCTTTTCTCACCAAGAGTTCCTGTTTTTCTATTGGATGGAAACCTAGCTACTGTCTGTAAGCTTTTCTCACCAAGAGTTCCTGTTTTTCTATTGGATGGAAACCTACCTGCTGTCTGTAAGCTTTTCCCACCAAGAGTTCCTGTTTTTCTATTGGATGGAAACCTAGCTGCTGTCTGTAAGCTTTTCTCACCAAGAGTTCCTGTTTTTCTATTGGATGGAAACCTAGCTGCTGTCTGTAAGCTTTTCCCACCAAGAGTTCCTGTTTTTCTATTGGATGGAAACCTAGCTGCTGTCTGTAAGCTTTTCTCACCAAGAGTTCCTGTTTTTCTATTGGATGGAAACCTAGCTACTGTCTGTAAGCTTTTCCCACCAAGAGTTCCTGTTTTTCTATTGGATGGAAACCTAGCTGCTGTCTGTAAGCTTTTCTCACCAAGAGTTACTGTTTTTCTATTGGATGGAAACCTAGCTACTGTCTGTAAGCTTTTCCCACCAAGAGTTACTGTTTTTCTATTGGATGGAAACCTAGCTGCTGTCTGTAAGCTTTTCTCACCAAGAGTTACTGTTTTTCTATTGGATGGAAACCTAGCTGCTGTCTGTAAGCTTTTCTCACCAAGAGTTCCTGTTTTTCTATTGGATGGAAACCTAGCTGCTGTCTGTAAGCTGTTCCCACCAAGAGTTCCTGTTTTTCTATTGGATGGAAACCTAGCTGCTGTCTGTAAGCTGTTCTCACCAAGAGTTCCTGTTTTTCTATTGGATGGAAACCTAGCTGCTGTCTGTAAGCTGTTCCCACCAAGAGTTACTGTTTTTCTATTGGATGGAAACCTAGCTGCTGTCTGTAAGCTTTTCCCACCAAGAGTTCCTGTTTTTCTATTGGATGGAAACCTAGCTGCTGTCTGTAAGCTTTTCCCACCAAGAGTTACTGTTTTTCTATTGGATGGAAACCTAGCTACTGTCTGTAAGCTTTTCCCACCAAGACTTCCTGTTTTTCTATTGGATGGAAACCTAGCTACTGTCTGTAAGCTTTTCTCACCAAGAGTTCCTGTTTTTCTATTGGATGGAAACCTAGCTGCTGTCTGTAAGCTTTTCCCACCAATAGTTCCTGTTTTTCTATTGGATGGAAACCTAGCCACTGTCTGTAAGCTTTTCTCACCAAGAGTTCCTGTTTTTCTATTGGATGGAAACCTAGCTGCTGTCTGTAAGCTTTTCCCACCAAGAGTTCCTGTTTTTCTATTGGATGGAAACCTAGCTGCTGTCTGTAAGCTTTTCTCACCAAGAGTTCCTGTTTTTCTATTGGATGGAAACCTAGCTGCTGTCTGTAAGCTTTTCTCACCAAGAGTTCCTGTTTTTCTATTGGATGGAAACCTAGCTGCTGTCTGTAAGCTTTTCCCACCAAGAGTTCCTGTTTTTCTATTGGATGGAAACCTAGCTGCTGTCTGTAAGCTTTTCCCACCAAGAGATACTGTTTTTCTATTGGATGGAAACCTAGCTACTGTCTGTAAGCTTTTCCCACCAAGAGATACTGTTTTTCTCACAACATCCTCTTTTCATTGTGTTATTGAAATCAACCTTGTTGTTTTTTTTTTTAAATATGCCCCTTCCTTTTGGTCAACTTATTGGACAGTTTTAATACTATTATTCGAGATATGAGTCCATACAATATTTGCAGACACACACAGCCTCGGTGTGAAAAACTCACTTTTACTTTGGGGATCAGAAAAGCACAGTCTAAAATAACCTTCCAACTTCAACTACACAAATTGGTCAAACCTGTCAGCAAATAAATAAGTCCATGCACATATGCACCCCCCCATACGCACACACTCACCCCCCCATCCCCCACAGATACACCCAGTCAACACTCAACCCCTCCACACACGCAAACACACACACACACACACACACTACCTCCCGACCCATCTCCCCTCCCACCACATGAACTCATGTGGGCAGGCATACGTAAATTTGTGCGCTGTGGCAGCATCAGTGTGGTCGGGCCCTGCGGCCCCCTGGCCCTCCTATCCCAGGCATTAGGTAATTGAGTGTCTTTGCTCAAGGCCTTTCATGGATCAGGGTTTTTTATTAGCTCTGTTCCGAGCAGCCACGGCCCCGCAGCACACACACACACACACACACACACACACACACACACACACACACACACACACACACAAACACACACACACACACACACACACACACCAATTGCCTGGAAACGAGAGGAACGAGAGAACACTTTGACCAGAATGAGATAAATAAGGTGGCACGCAACGGGGTCTCCCATCGCTGACAGCAGGGGCAGGGTACGCCGCGTGTCTCAGCTGCACTGGACACTTTGCTGGGGGGAGGTGTGTGTTGAGCTTTACATGTGTGTTGAGATATATCAAGGTACATGATTTCGCTCTGTATAGCGTTCTCTCGGTTAGATATGTTTCTTTGGCTTTATATACTGTACACTATTCAAATAATGATTAGTGGAAAATGGTTAAGGGGTAAAGGCTTTGTCGGTGTAAAGGTTTTCTTCCAGGGGTGAAGGAGAGGACCAAAGTGCAGCGCGGCTAGTGTTAAACATGTTTAATACAAACACAAGTGAAACACTACAAACAACATACAAAATAACAAATGTGCAAAACCGATACAGACCTATCTGGTGCAGAACACAAACACAGAGACAGGTAACAAACACCCACAAAATCCCAACACAAAACAAGCCTCCTATATATGAGTCTCAATCAGAGACAACGACTACCATCTGTCTCTGATTGAGAACCCACACTAGGCTGACATAGAAACAGACAAACTAGACACACAACATAGAATTCCCACCCAGCTCACGTCCTGACCAACTAAACACATACAAAACAACAGAAAACAGGTCAGGAACGTGACAGTCGGTCATGCATATTTTAGTGTAATAGTCTTTGTGTACTCTAGGAACTTCTTAGGGATAGGCGTCCCGCTAGGATAGGCGTCCAGTGAAACTGGAGGGTGCGCAATTCAAATAAATAATCATACAAATTATGGATATTAAACATTTAGGTTCATATAAGTGTCTTATATCGGCTGAAAGCTTAAATTATTGTTAATCTAACTACACTGTCCAATTTACAGTAGCTATTACAGAGAAATAATACCATGCTATTGTTTGAGAGTGCACAGCCCTCCCTTCGGCAAATCTGATCACGACTCCATTTTTTATTTTTATTCTCCCTTCCTATAGGCAGAAACTCAAACTAGAAGAACCCATGCTAAGGACTATTCAACGCTGGTCTGACCAATCGGAATCCAAGCTTCAAGATTGTTTTGATCACGTGGACTGGGATATGTTCAAGGTAGCCTCCGAGAATAACTATGACAAATACACTGATACGGTGACTGAGTTTATCAGAAAGTGTATAGGAGATGTTGTACCCACTGTGACTATTAAAACCTACGTTAACCAGAAACTGTGGATAGATGGCAGCATTCGCGCAAAACTGAAAGCGCGATCCAATGCATTTAACAATGGTTAGGTGACTGGGAATACGGCTGAATACAAACAATGTAGTTATTCACTCTGTAAGGCAAATAAGCAGGCAAAACGTCAGTATAGAGACAAAGTGGAGTCGTAATTCCACGTGTCAGACACAAGACGCAAGACAATCATGGACTACAAAGGGAAAACCAGCCTACGTCGCAGACGCCGACGTCTTGCTTCCGGACAAGCTAAACACCTTCTTTACCCGCTTTGATTATAACACAGTGCCACCGACACAGTCCACTACCAAGGACTGTGGGCTCTCCTTCTCCGTGGCCGACATGAGTAAGACATTTAAGCGTGTTAACCCTCGCAAGGCTGCCAGCCCAGATGGCATCCCTAGCCGCGTCCTCAGAACATGCGCTGGCCAGCTGGCTGGAGTGATTTCGGACATATTCAATCTCTCCCTATCCCAGTCTGTTGCCCCCACATGCTTCAAGATGTCCAAAATTGTTCCTGTACCCAAGAGAGCAAAGGTAACTGAACTAAATTACTATTGCCCTGTAGTATTCACTTCTGTCATTATCAAATCAAATCAAATGTTATTAGTCAACGTGCGGTGGCACCGGTTAGTTGAGGTAATATGTACATGAAGGTAGAGTTATAAAAATGACTATGCATAGTGTGGTCTACAGCTTATGAGATATGCTACCTCAGGCGAGTAATAGCTTGAGACTTCCTTAGATATCGTGCACCAGCTGTTATTTCCAAAAATACATAGTCGCCGCCCCTTGTCTTACCAGACGCTGCTGTCATGAAGTGCTTTGAGAGACTAGTCAATGATTATATCACCTACTTTACCTGACACCCTAGACCCACTTCAATTTGCTTACCGCATCAATAGATCCACATATGCTGCAATCGTCATCGCACTGCACGCTGCCCTATCCCATCTGGATAAGAGGAATACCTGTAAGAACGCTGTTCATTGACTACAGCTCATTCTACACCATAGTACCCTCCAAGCTCATCATTAAGCTTGAGGCCCTGGGTCTGAACACAGCCCTGTGCAGCTGGGTCCTGGATTTCCTGACGGGCAACCCCCAGGTAGGGAGGGTAGGAAACGACAACTCCACTTCGCTGATCCTCAACACTTTGGCCCCACAAGGGTGCGTGTTCAGCCCCCTCCTGTTCTTCCTGTTCACCCATGACTGTGTGGCCACGCACACCTCCATCTCAATCATCATGTTTGCAGACGACACAACAGTAGTAGGCCTGATTACCAACAATGACAAGACATCCTACAGGGAGGAGGTGAGGAACCTGGGAGTGTGGTGCCAGGAAAAATAACCTCTCACTCAACGTCAGCAAAACAAAGGAGCTGATCATGGACTTCAGGAAACAGCAGAGGGTGCACCCCCCCATCCACATCGACAAGACCGCAGTGGAGAAGGTGGAAAGCTTCAGGTTCCTCGGGGTACACATCACGGACGAACTGAAATGGTCCACTCACACAGACAGTGTTGTGAAGAAGGCGCAACAACCTCAGGAAACTGAAGAAATGTGGCATTGCACCAAAAACCCTCACAAACTTTTACAGATGCACAATCAAGAGCATCCTGTCGGGCTGTATCACCGCCTGGTACGGCAACTACACCACCCGCAAACACAGAGCTCTCCAGAGGGTGGGTCGGTCTGCCCCACGCATCACCGGGGACAAACTACCTGCCCTCCAGGACACCTACAGCACCCGATGTCACAGGAAAGCCAAAAATAAACACCTGAGCCACTGCCTGTTCACCTCGCTATCATCCAGAAGGTGACGTCAGTACAGGTGCATCAAAGATGGGACCGAGAGACTGAAAAACAGCTTCTATCTCAAGGCCATCAGACTGTTAAATAGTCATCACCAGCACATTAGAGGCTCCTGCCCTTTATACATAGACTTGAAATCGCTGGCCACATTAATAATGGAACACCAGTCACTTTAATAATGTTTATATATTTTGCATTACTCATCTCATATGTATATACTGTATTATATTCTATTCCACTGTATCTTAGTCTATGCCGCTCTGACATTGCTTGTACAAATATTTATATATTCTTCATTCTATTCCTTTTTTTGTGCCTATTGTGTGTATTGTATTGTGTGTATTGTTGTGAAATTGTTAGACATTACTTGTTAGATATTAATGCACTGTTAGAGCTAGAAACACAAGCATTTCACTACACTCGCAATAACATCTGCTAAACACGTGTATGTGTCCAAAAAAATGTGATTTCATTTGATTTGATAATGGTTTATTTTCTCTCTCTCTCTCTAAAGTCATGTATCTCAATCTTTAACTTTAGAGGTGAAAAGCTAGCACCCCACTACTGATTAACACACACTAACACACAGCACGGAGGAGACAGAGCGTTTTGACTAGATTAGCGAACTCACACACACATGCATAACTCTACTGTACTGCACTGCACCACTGCACTAACAGCATGCAGTTATCATATTGATACATAGTTCGTACTTGGCCACCTCTCTGGCCGTTTGAGGACAACTCAGGTCAGATTGTGTTCTCTGATAGTCCAGGAGGGAAACTAAACAGTCTTATTTCCTCCCAGACAGCCAGAAGATGTGAAGATACCGCTCAGTTTCATCAGACACCACCATGCCATTACCTTATATCCAGTCTGCCTCTACTTCTACCTCTTAAAGGTATTTTTTGACTGCTTAATTTCTCAGCAGGGAAGCTTTTTCCCCATGATGATGATCTTGAGCTGGGAAACATAAATTGATTCTAAAGAGGAAATTAGATGGTGCTTATTACACTGTCTAACTAGTAATCCTCTGTCATTCGTCTGGCGCGTGATGAATGTCCTGCTTTATGCCTACTTCTCCTGCTTACCAATGAGGTGGCGTCAGAGAGAGCCTACACACACACACACACACACACACACACACACACACACACACACACACACACACACACACACACACACACACACACACACACACACACACACACACACACACACGCACACACACACACACACACACACACACACACACACACACACATAGACAGATAGAAAAAACTTTCACGCACACACGCTTAGACACACTTGCTCAAAAACAATTGCTTGCGCACACACACACACACACACACACACACACACACACACACACACATACACACACACACATACACACATACACGCACACACACGCACACACACGCACACACACACACACACACACACACACACACACACACACACACACACACACACACACACACACACACACACACACACACACACACACACACACACACACACACAGACAGTAATGTCAAATCTGAAAACATGGTCTGGAAAAGTGGTACATGGGACCATAGAAACAGTGTCTGATAAAGAATGATGATGAAATATTACAGCCATAGATAATGTAGTCCAATTGGTTCATATTCCACGGTAATTGGTGTCAAAGGATCTCGTTATCCTGAAACTTTCATGATCTAAACATAGAATATTGTTTATCAGTTTCCATAAAACTATGCATTAAGAGTAATGCAACAGTTACTTATCATTTTGAGCAGTTGTATCAATTGATAGTTAGATCATTGTAATGACATGAATAGACAGTCTCAGATGTAATGTACATCTCAGATGTAATGTGTGAATTGCATTTTGAAATGGTAATACTTTGATGTTAAGTTGTGTCATTTTGAACAGGTGATTTTAGTTCAATGAACAAATGATCTTAGCTTTATGTGTATTGTATCCAAGCAATTGGAAAAAGTGTTAAAGTTTTGAAAAATGTGCATTTGTCACGTTCCTGACCTGTTTTCTCTTGTTTTGTATGTGTTTATTGGTCAGGGCGTGAGTTTTGGGTGGGCAGTCTATGTTTTCTATTTCTATGTTGGGATTTTGTGTTCGGCCTGGTATGATTCTCAATCAGAGACAGGTGTCTATCGTTGTCCCTGATTGAGAATCATACTAAGGCAGCCTGGGTTTCACTTGTGTTTTGTGGGTGTTTGTTCCTGTGTCAGCGTTTGGGCCACACAGGACTGTTTCGGGTTTGTCACGTTTGTTGTTTTGTATGTTGAAGTGCTTTGTTGTTTTGTCATTAAATAATGAACACTTATCCCTCCGCATCTTGGTCCGATCCATGCTCCTCCTCGTCCGAGGAGGAGAACGACATTGACAGCCGTTACAGAAACACCCACCAAACCAGGATCAAGCGGAGTGGAGAAGGAAGGCAGGAACAACAGCAATGGGGAAAAGAGGAATGGACTTGGGAGGAGATCCTAGACGGTAAAGGACCCTGGGCAGAGCCAGTGGAGTGTCGCCGCCCCAAAGCGGAGCTGGAGGCAGCGAAAGCGGAGAGGAGGTTGTATGAGGCTAAAGCAAGGCAGAGCGGCTGGAAGCCCGAGAGGCTCACCCAAAAATTTCTTGGGGGGGGGGCTAAAGGGGAGTGTGGCGAAGCCGGGTTGGTTACCTGAGCCAACTCCCCGGGCTTACCGTGGAGTGAGAGGGCGTCGTACTGGTCAGACACCGTGTTATGCGGTAAAGCGCACGGTGTCCCCAGTACGCGTGCTTAGCCCAGTGCGGGCTATTCCACCTTGCCGCACTGGGAGGGCTAGGTTGGGCATCGAGCCGGATGTCATGAAGCCGGCCCAACGTATCTGGCCTCCAGTACGTCTCCTCGGGCCGGCGTACATGGCACCAGCCTTACAGGTGGTGTCCCCGGTTCGCCTGCATAGCCCAGTGCGGGCTATTCCACCTCGCCGCACTGGCAGGGCTACGGGGACCATTCAACCTGGTAGGGTTGGGCAGGCTCGGTGCTCAAGAGCACGTGTCCTCCTTCACGGTCCGGTATACCCGGTGCCACCTCCAAGTACCAGTCCACCGGTGGCAGCCCCCCGCACCAGGCTGTCTCTCCGGGTTCTCTCTCCAGCTGCTCCCACCTGTCCAGCGCTGTCAGAGCTTTCCTCCTCTCCAGCGCAGCCAGTGCCTATACCACGCACCAGGCTGTCTCTCCGTCTCCTCCCTACAGGTCTGCCAGTCTGCCCAGAACTGCCCGTCTGGACTGAGCCTGCAGAGCCGTCGTCCAGCCAGGACCAGCCAGAGCCGTCCAGCCAGGACCAGCCAGAGCCGTCCAGCCAGGACCAGCCAGAGCCGTCCAGCCAGGACCAGCCAGAGCCGTCCAGCCAGGACCTGCCAGAGCCGTCCAGCCAGGACCAGCCAGAGCCGTCCAGCCAGGACCAGCCAGAGCCGTCCAGCCAGGACCAGCCAGAGCCGTCCAGCCAGGACCAGCCAGAGCCGTCCAGCCAGGAGCTGCCAGCCAGTCAGGAGCTGCCGGAGCCAGCCAGCCAGGATCCGCCAGAGCCTTCCGCCAGCCAGGATCCACCAGAGCCTTCCGCCAGCCAGGATCCGCCAGAGCCAGCCGCCAGCCAGGATCCGCCAGAGCCAGCCGCCAGCCAGGATCCGCCAGAGCCAGCCGCCAGCCAGGATCCGCCAGAGCCAGCCGCCAGCCAGGATCCGCCAGAGCCAGCCGCCAGCCAGGATCCGCCAGAGCCAGCCGCCAGCCAGGATCCGCCAGAGCCAGCCGCCAGCCAGGATCCGCCAGAGCCAGCCGCCAGCCAGGATCCGCCAGGACCTGCCAGAGCCGTCCAGCCAGGACCTGCCAGAGTCCCTCAGCCAGGACCTGCCAGAGTCCCTCAGCCAGGACCTGCCAGAGTCCCTCAGCCAGGACCTGCCAGAGTCCCTCAGCCAGGACCTGCCAGAGTCCCTCAGCCCGGAGCTGCTGCCCCTTATCCCGGAGCTGCTGCCCCTTATCCCGGTGCTGCCCCTTATCCCGATGCTGCCCCTTCATTTAGGTGGGTTTAGTTGGAGGGTGGTCATTGGGAGGGGGATACGGAAGCGGGGAGTGACTATGGTGGGGTGGGGACCTCGCCCAGAGCCTGAGCCACCACCGTGGTCAGATGCCCACCCAGACCCTCCCCTAGACTTTGTACTGGTGCGCCCGGAGTTCGCACCTTAAGGGGGGGGTTATGTCACGTTCCTGACCTGTTTTCTCTTGTTTTGTATGTGTTTATTGGTCAGGGCGTGAGTTTTGGGTGGGCAGTCTATGTTTTCTATTTCTATGTTGGGATTTTGTGTTCGGCCTGGTATGATTCTCAATCAGAGACAGGTGTCTATCGTTGTCCCTGATTGAGAATCATACTAAGGCAGCCTGGGTTTCACTTGTGTTTTGTGGGTGTTTGTTCCTGTGTCAGCGTTTGGGCCACACAGGACTGTTTCGGGTTTGTCACGTTTGTTGTTTTGTATGTTGAAGTGCTTTGTTGTTTTGTCATTAAATAATGAACACTTATCCCTCCGCATCTTGGTCCGATCCATGCTCCTCCTCGTCCGAGGAGGAGAACGACATTGACAGCCGTTACAGCATTTTGATCATTGGTTGTGAGTTTTGTGTCTAGAGTTTTGAAAAATGACATCAAGGTCCCCGAAATTAGTGCCAAAGTGATTGTTATTTTTTTTTAAATGTTTCAAGGAAAAAAATTACATTTATGTAAGTATTTTTTTGCTGTAGTGGGGACAGTACTTTAAGGAAAATGTTTCTATATATTTAAAAAGTGTATATGTTTATGTTAAGCTGACATAATATACTTTTAAAGTATGCATTAAGGTGTCTGTAATATAATAAATGTGGCAAAAATTAATGTAGACATTAATAAATACATTTGTAATGCTTCCAAAACGGTGGGAGAGTACCAAGATGATACTGATGTACAGTAAATAGCCGTCCATTTTCTGACATGTTCTCTGTATCAGATGTAGAAGAACTCTACTTTATTGATCCATTTAAATTCATCCTCTGCTTTATCCCAAGGGTCAGAGAGCTTTGTGTGCCATATCTCCCGTGTGTGTGTGTGTGTGTGTGTGTGTGTGTGTGTGTGTGTGTGTGTGTGCGTGTTTCATGTGGCCGTCTCAGTGTTGATTGATGCTTTGCAGTGACAGCAACCAGCTCACCTAATGACCTTTCACCCCCCCCGGTGATGCTAGCCATGATGATGAGGATGGTGATGATGAGGAAGATGATTATGATGATTTCCTGTCATCCTCACTGAAGGTTCCCAGCTCTGCCATATCAAGCTGCTGTCACTGAGACAAGATATGGAGGGACAGTCCCCTCTCTCTCTCTCTCTCTCTCTCTCTCTCTCTCTCTCTCTCTCTCTCTCTCTCTCTCGTTATTAGTGTGTTAGATTACCGCCCATGTCACCGGCAGCAAACAGAGACCCCTTATATTAGGCTCAGACGGCTGCTCGAGTGGACCGCCTCAGACCCTGGCACGTACTGTAGCCTCCTGTCTAAGCAGCAGACACCAGTGAACCCCAGTCCTTCTACCCTTCTATAGCCTCAAGCCTGGCTTTTAGCTCCATCCACAACCTCAGCCCCGGCCGAGGCCCTACCTCCAGCCCCTTGCCACATCCCCATTCCCAGCCCAACCTCCAATTCCTGGCCAGGTCTCCTTGTACTTGTCCTAGCCCCATTGTGCCCCGGGCCGGCCCAGACCAGCCCCTAGCCCTGGTTTCCAACCTCAACCCCAGGCTCATATCCTAACTCTAACCCTATGCAGCCCCAGCCCTCTCCCTGGTCTGACGTTAGGTTAACGTTGGCTAGCGTTCTCACTACCAGTGCTGTCTAATGGTGGATGGTGGCTAATTACATTCTCTAATGAAGTGCATCCAGCCTGGCCACCGAGCCTCTCCTTCCCCTCGCATTAGGCATTCATCCATCAGCCTGTTCAACTGATGCCTCGCACCACGGCCTAGGTCCACTGGCTGGTGTCACACACACACACACACACACACACACACACACACACACACACACACACACACACACACACACACACACACACACACACACACACACACTTTTTAATGTTGCATCAGTAATTGCTTTTTCTACCCCTCCAATCTCACTAACCCCCCTCTAAAGTTTCTCCTCCCAGCCACACATCACGTCTTTTTATGACGATCATTATTGTGGAGCGAGGCTCCAGACTTATGACAGGACAGGTGGAAAAATGTTTCAGCTGAAGATGTCGCTTTGCTTCGGGCTCCTCTTGTTAATTATCCTGAGAGTAATGCATCAACATGATCCGTGTGATACACGAAACACGAACTGTGTTTAAATACCAATGATATTAATATTAATGATGTTCATTATGAGCCATCAATATGTCAAATAAAGTAGGATACTGGTAAGGATGGGGAGGGGAGGAGGCAGTGTGTGTGTTTGTGTGTGTTTGTATTCAAGAGTGTGTGTGCCAGTCTGTGTGTATGTGTGTGCATGCATGGATTTATTTGTGTGTGTGAGACGGTGTCTCTGGGTTGACTTGTCCCGTCCATCCCCATCTGTCCCCGTCCCCAGTCCCCTCTACAGCCTCTCTACATGTACATTAGCAGCCAGAGAGACGAAGAGGGCTAATTCACCACAACGGTTTCACTGTGCTGTAAAACTCCTTCCTTTGCAGTGTAATAAACTATTCCCCTTGACAAGCTCCTTCCTTCCCGTCCCTCTATATTTATCAATAACCCCACACGTTCCTCCATTATGTCAGCATCTCCCCCTCCAGCCCTGCATACTCAGTCACCAGGCAGAGACAGGAGAGAGGACCGGATGAGGAGAGGAGAAGCCAGAGGCGTCATGGCCGCTTGGTGGTTTAAAAAGGGTTCCTCTCTGACACGGGATGCTGTTTTTATGCATGCTGTGATAGACAATCCGCAGCACATAGAATAGATTTCATACTTTTCACTGTCATATTAAAATTGCCACAGTGTAGGACTGAACTGATTGGTTTAGAGTTAATGTTATTGTAAAACCAGAGGTAACGTTGTAATCTGTGCGGAGAATGTCAGCTTTATAATTATATTTGATCAATAATCACTAGCAAATGTCTTTCTAGGAATGTATTTGTTTCAATCTAGTTTGACATGAAAATAGCTCTGAAACACAATATTTAGGTGTAGTATTTTTTCTGAAATTGTGATTTGAATATTTAAAAATATTGTATAGCCCTTATAACTCAGCACATCACAGTAATGTTTTTAAAGACAAGGAATAGATTCAACCTCAACATTTATTTTGAAGGTGAAGCGTTTTAAACAGCAATTACCCTATATTCAATGGAAATCGATACTCGTACAAAATATGCAAAACTAGTGATAAAACAACCAGTGAATTCCTGAATAAAGCAGGTTATTTGAGGAGAAGTCAGATACTTGATGTTGGAAGTATATTTAGATATGGAAGATAATTCCCCCAGTGTACATGTAACGCAGAGTCATAGGGGTAGGAATGGGTGTGTTTTAATTGAGCCGGCAGGCCTGTGAGAGTGGCTATGCTCCAGTGAACCATACCACCTTGCCCGTCTCCCCTCTACCTGGCCGGCCCTACAGCAGCAGGCCCATCACTAGAACATGACAGCCTTCAGATGGACTGTGTTGATGATCCAAGTTCAGCCCCACACAGACAGAGAGAGGAGATGCCGAGGTTTTAGTTATAGACAGACACACATGGTGTTGTAGACAGGATACACACACACACACAAACACGTACATTAAGTGAGCAGACAATTATTTCCTATGTCAGAAGGACACAAGATGTTAATTGATGAGAGTGTTGATGTCATTCTAGATCTTGCAATACTGTAGGGGAGAGTGGTGTAAGTTGAGAGGAGAATGGGGTAAGTTGAGAGGAGAGTGGGGTAAGTTGACAGGACAGTGGGGTAAGTTGAGAGGAGAGTGGGGTAAGTTGACAGGAGAGTGGGGTAAGTTGAGAGGAGAGTGGGGTAAGTTGAGAGGAGAGTGGGGTAAGTTGAGAGGAGAGTGGGGTAAGTTGAGAGGAGAGTGGGGTAAGCTGAGAGGAGAATGGGGTAAGTTGAGAGGAGAGTGGGGTAAGCTGAGAGGAGAATGGGGTAAGTTGAGAGTAGAGTGGGGTAAGCTGAGAGGAGAGTGGGGTAAGTTGAGCCATTTTTACATTCAGTATCACTCCGTCAAGGGAAATATAGTATTCTTTCTAACAAAGATATCTACATACACTGTGTGTACAAAACATTAAGGACAACTGGTATTTTCATGACATAGACTGACCAGGTGAGTCAAAGTGAACAGACTGACCAGGTGAGTCAAAGTGAACAGACTGACCAGGTAAATCCAAGTGAACAGACTGACCAGGTGAGTCAAAGTGAACGGACTGACCAGGTGAGACAAAGTGAACAGACTGACCAGGTGAGTCAAAGTGAACAGACTGATCAGGTGAATCAAAGTGAACAGACTGACCAGGTGAGTCAAAGTGAACAGACTGACCAGGTGAGTCAAAGTGAACAGACTGACAAGGTGAGTCAAAGTGAACAGACTGACCAGGTGAATCCAAGGGAACAGACTGACCAGGTGAGTCAAAGTGAACAGACTGACCAGGTGAGTCAAAGAGAACAAACTGATCAGGTGAGTCAAAGTGAACAGACTGACCAGGTGAGTCAAAGTGAACAGACTGATCAGGTGAATCAAAGTGAACAGACTGACCAGGTGAGTCAAAGTGAACAGACTGACCAGGTGAATCAAAGAGAACAGACTGATTAGGTGAGTCAAAGTGAACAGACTGACCAGGTGAGTCAAAGTGAACAGACTGACCAGGTGAGTCAAAGTGAACAGACTGACCAGGTGAGTCCAAGTGAACAGACTGACCAGGTGAGTCAAAGGGAACAGACTGACCAGGTGAATCCAAGTGAACAGACTGACCAGGTGAGTCAAAGTGAACAGATTGACCAGGTGAGTCAAAGTGAACAGACTGACCAGGTGAGTCAAAGTGAACAGACTGACCAGGTGAGTCAAAGTGAACAGACTGACCAGGTGAGTCAAAGTTAACAGACTGACCAGGTGAGTCAAAGAGAAGACTCACCAGGGGGGTAGACTCACCAGGGGGGTGCAACTTAATATAAGGTAGGCATCCTGAATACTTTGTACACTCAGTGTATATTTCAGGATGTTATATATTCCTGGAAATGATCAGAATGAATGTAAACATTACATTTTGGAAAACAAACCCACTGGGCAAAAACTAGTTGAATCAACATTGTTTCCATGTCATTTTCACTCCAAAAATCTATGTGATGATGTTGAACGTACAGTAGAAAAATTCTTGGATTTGCAAAGTCCAATAAGGGCATGTTGTATTTTTTTCTAAAAAACTATTAACCTCTATCCAATGACATGGTGACATTTGTTGTTGATTTCACAACTCAACCAAATGTAAATCAGAACTAGATGTTGAACTGACCTCTGTGCTCAGTGGGTAGCTTGCCCACAAAAGTGGTCTCTTGGCACAAATTACCCCAGGTATGGGGTAAGCTGAGCCGCAAGACAGGGTAAGTTAAGCCACCTATACTGAATTAAATATTACCGCTACCTTTTTAAAACCATGTCTATCTTTATTTCTCAAACACAGTTCAACACAATCACAATCACTTTTTGTTTTTAAGCATTTTAAGCATTTTTTAATGCAGGCTTAATACCTAACAAACACTTTGTACTTTTAACATAGGCCAGGCCCTGTTGTTACCTCATATCCCAGCGGTAATGCCTTGCATTAAGCCTGGGAAGAAAATACTTTACTTTTCTCAACTTGCTATTGACTCAGACATTGGCTCAGACAGCGCCCCAAGGCGCTGCACTGCATGGCCTCAGTTTTGCTAGCTCTGACCCAACTTTGCTATTTTGTGATTATTTTGTAGTTTATTTTTACTTTATTTTCACAAAATGTATCAGCAATTATTTCTTACAACCGACAAGAACTCTTGAACATCAGATCGGCAGTTACTAACACCAATTCTCGGCTTCAACTTCAACTCATCTGTCCTTGGCTCTTTCTGTAATATCGTACTACCCAAGACGAAACGCCGGCCTTACAGAGGCAGGGGGGGGGGGGGGTCCTGGTGAGATTAAGGAGAAGGGAAAACCGGCCACCTCTTCCACATCGGTGGGGCTGTAGTGGTGCAGGTCGAGGGTTTCAAGTTCCTCAGTGTCCAAATCACTAAGAAATTAAAATGGTCCAAACACACATGCACAGTCATGAAGAAGGCGCACCAGCACCTCGTCCCCCTCAGGAGGTTAAAAAAGTTTGTCATGGGCCCTCAAATCCTCAAAAGGTTATCCAGCTGTACCATTGAGAGCATCTTGACTGGCTGCATCACTGCCTGGTATGGCAATAACACCGCCCTCGAAAATAAACTTTTTAGTTTTGCTCTATCTCTGTTCACACACACAGGACCCTACACACTCACAGGACCCTACACACTCACAGGACCCTACACACTCACAGTACCCTACACACTCACAGGACCCTACACACTCACAGGACCCTACACACTCACAGGACCCTACACACTCAGAGGATCCTACACATTCACACATAATATGCACATCCATTTATACTGAGTCTATACACACGCACACCCCCTCACATACAAACAGCTGCTACTCTGCATGTTTATCTTATGTCCTGTTGCGTAGTCACCTTAACCCCTATACATATCTACCTCTATCCAGTATCCCTGCACATTGTAAATATGGTACTGGAACTGACCCTGTATATTTTCTGCTTACTTACTTACTTATTGTGTTCTTCATATTTCTTCTTATTTCTTGTGTTTTTTCTGGTATTACATTGTTATTGATTATTGCATTGTTGGGTTTTGAGTTTGAAAGAAAGGTTTTTCACTGTACTTCACTGAAACATGAAGCATCATGAAATCTCTTACACAAAATATTAATTTGACATGGTGAAAATCATTTTTTTTTAAAACTTTTTATTTTAATTTTTTAAGACTTTTTTCCATGTGGTTTCTCACTTCACAGGCTCCATTTGGTCAAATGATACATATAATGTGTATGGTTTCCTAGAAGCAAGGGTGGCTCAACTTACCCCTGTGGCTCAACTTACCCCAATCTCCCCTACTATTATACACACAAGAATCCCCCAACATACAGGTAATGCAGGGAGAAGCAGACATTGTTACCTACGTACAAACTGCTGTTGTTGTAGTGTGTGACCTGAATCATGTATCCTGTGTCTTCCGTATGGCATGTGTCTGATCACTCACAACCCCCCCAAACACACATGGCATGTGGGGGAGGGGGGGGGGGGCAATCACAAACACTTAAAGATGCAAATGACCATGATGTTTTATGCTAAAAGTTAGGTGTGTGGACGAATGAGCTGGCTAACCCTGGCTGAGAGAGCTGAGCGTTGGGATTAGATGGAGACGGCTGATCACATCTCCTCTGCCGCCTGCTTTGCATGAGAATTGGGAATATTTAATCTGTGTGTGGCGGGCAGGCGGGCTGGCAGGTGTCGCCCAGACCAAGCTGCTCTCTGTTGCTGTGTCCTTACTAACGTCCCAACCGCCAGCCGCCAGCCGCCAGCCGCCAGCCGCCAGCCACCAGCCACCAACCACCAGCCACCAGTCACCAGCCACCAGCCACCAGCCACCAGCCACCAGCCACCAACCACCAGCCACCAGCCACAAGCCACCAGCCACCAGCCACCAGCCACCAGCCACCAGCCACCAGCCACCAACCACCAACCACCAGCCACAGACCATGGAAGTTAGCTTTAGCTTTAGTAAACCAGGGTAAGGCCTTAGTCAGTGGGGGTGAGCCATAGGAAGTACTGTAAATGAGGTTGGTCTTGAGTGTGTGGATGTGAGTTGAGTGTGTGGATGTGAGTTGAGTGTGTGGATGTGAGTTGAGCGTGTGGATGTGAGTTGAGCGTGTGGATGTGAGTTGAGCGGGTGGATGTGAGTTGAGTGTGTGGATGTGAGTTGAGCGTGTGGATGTGAGTTGAGTGTGTGGATGTGAGTTGAGTGTGTGGATGTGAGTTGAGCGTGTGGATGTGAGTTGAGTGTGTGGATGTGAGTTGAGTGTGTGGATGTGAGTTGAGTGTGTTTGGATGTGAGTTGAGCGTGTGGATGTGAGTTGAGCGTGTGGATGTGAGTTGAGTGTGTGGATGTGAGTTGAGTGTGTGGATGTTAGTTGAGCGTGTGGATGTGAGTTGAGCGTGTGGATGTGAGTTGAGTGTGTGGATGTGAGTTGAGCGTGTGGATGTGAGTTGAGTGTGTGGATGTGAGTTGAGTGTGTGGATGTGAGTTGAGTGTGTGGATGTGAGTTGAGTGTGTGGATGTGAGTTGAGGCTGTGGATGTGAGTTGAGTGTGTGGATGTGAGTTGAGTGTGTGGATGTGAGTTGAGTGTGTGGATGTGAGTTGAGCGTGTGGATGTGAGTTGAGTGTGTGGATGTGAGTTGAGCGTGTGGATGTGAGTTGAGTGTGTGGATGTGAGTTGAGTGTGTGGATGTGAGTTGAGTGTGTGGATGTGAGTTGAGCGTGTGGATGTGAGTTGAGTGTGTGGATGTGAGTTGAGTGTGTGGATGTGAGTTGAGTGTGTGGATGTGAGTTGAGCGTGTGGATGTGAGTTGAGTGTGTGGATGTGAGTTGAGCATGTGGATGTGAGTTGAGCGTGTGGATGTGAGTTGAGCGTGTGGATGTGAGTTGAGCGTGTGGATGTGAGTTGAGCGTGTGGATGTGAGTTGAGCGTGTGGATGTGAGTTGAGCGTGTGGATGTGAGTTGAGCGTGTGGATGTGAGTTGAGCGTGTGGATGTGAGTTGAGTGTGTGGATGTGAGTTGAGCGTGTGGATGTGAGTTGAGCGTGTGGATGTGAGTTGAGTGTGTGGATGTGAGTTGAGCGTGTGGATGTGAGTTGAGTGTGTGGATGTGAGTTGAGTGTGTGGATGTGAGTTGAGTGTGTGGATGTGAGTTGAGCGTGTTGATGTGAGTTGAGTGTGTGGATGTGAGTTAGTTAGTTGTGTTGGCAGATGGAAGTTTGTCTGTGTTGGGATGAGCTGGGATGCAAGTGATATCTTTAAAGCAACGTATCAATACCGTATTTAATGTATATAAAATGATGAACAGGCTTTACAATGAGGGAATAGGCCTAGTGTAACTAGGACTACCATTTACAGTGTGTGTTTGTAAACGTGTGTCTTGGTCTGTGATGGCAACTAAGTTTAACATTCTGTTTCAGTCTACTCATTAATGTGATCGTGTGTCAGTGAGTCTTTGTGCCATCTATCAATCCTCTCTCTGTCTCTCTCTTTCCATCTCTCTTTCTCTCTCTCTCTTCTCCCTCTCTCTCTCCTCATATCTCCTTCTCCCCCTTTCTCTCTCCTCATACTTCCTTCTCCCCCTCTCTCTCTCCTCATATCTCCTTCTCATCCCTCTTACACTTCTGTTGGGGGAAATTACAATTGTTTTTTTCTTTCTTTTCCCTTTTTCTTCTTCTCTCTTTCTCTTCTTCTCTATTTTTCTTCTTCCACTTCTTCAGAGGACTATGTTTTCTCATGCATCTCATATACGTATTACTGAATGAAAAAAAGGGTGTCCCCTCGCTGTGCCAGTAATTTCCTGTTTGTGTGGCGCTCCGTAGTGGCGCTCCGTCATGTCGCCCCTCATCTCGCTTGGCTTTCGCCGAAACCCTCTGGTGTGAACGAGAGAGGGAGTGAGAAGAGAGAGAGGGAGTGAGAAGAGAGAGAGGGAGTGAGAGGAGAGAGAGGGAGTGAGAGGAGAGAGGGGGAGTGAGAGGAGAGAGAGGGAGTGAGAGGAGAGAGGGGGAGTGAGAAGAGAGAGAGGGAGTGAGAAGAGAGAGAGGGAGTGAGAAGAGAGAGAGGGAGTGAGAGGAGAGAGGGGGAGTGAGAAGAGAGAGAGGGAGTGAGAAGAGAGAGAGGGAGTGAGTGAGAAGAGAGCGAGGGAGTGAGGAGAGAGAGAGGGAGTGAGAGGAGAGAGGGGGAGTGAGAAGAGAGAGAGGGAGTGAGAAGAGAGAGAGGGAGTGAGAAGAGAGAGAGGGAGTGAGAGGAGAGAGAGGGAGTGAGAAGAGAGAGAGGGAGTGAGAAGAGAGAGAGGGAGTGAGAAGAGAGGGAGGGAGTGAGAGGAGAGAGGTGGAGTGAGAAGAGAGAGGGAGTGAGAAGAGAGAGAGGGAGTGAGAAGAGAGGGAGGGAGTGAGAGGAGAGAGAGGGAGTGAGAAGAGAGAGAGGGAGTGAGAGGAGAGAGAGGGAGTGAGAAGAGAGCGAGGGAGTGAGGAGAGAGAGATGGAGTGAGGAGAGAAAGGGAGTGAGAAGAGAGAGAGGGAGTGAGAAGAGAGAGAGGGAGTGAGAAGAGAGAGATGGAGTGAGAAGAGAGCGAGGGAGTGAGGAGAGAGAGATGGAGTGAGGAGAGAGAGGGAGTGAGAAGAGAGAGAGGGAGTGAGAAGAGAGAGAGGGAGTGAGAAGAGAGAGGGAGTGAGAAGAGAGAGAGGGAGGGAGTGAGAGGAGAGGGAGGGAGTGAGAGGAGAGGGAGGGAGTGAGAGGAGAGAGGGAGTGAGAAGAGAGAGAGGGAGAGAAAGAAAAAAAAAACAGGATGATAACAAAAGCAGCTCGGATTTCACAAACGCATATTTCATCAATCATGTGAATATGTGTGAGTGATTATACACAGCCGTGGCAGGGTTAGGCCTGATCACCATATATCATAATGGCTGCTTTCATATCTCACACGCACTGATTTGTTTCTGTCTGCAGATAGCCTCTCCCCTCCTCCACACACACACACACACACACACACACACACACACACACACACACACACACACACACACACACACACACACACACACACACACACACACACACACACACACACACGCACACACCTAAAACAGACACACACTTAGATCAGTGATTATTTAACATACTCAGATCAGTCCTCTACCCTACCCTGCCCTGCCTACTTGTTACAGTATCTTTAACAGCCCTCCACCTCTACCCAGCCTACCTGTCCTTGTTACAGTATCTTCTTCTACTTCATCACAATCCCGGATCCGGGAGCACCACCATCAGTAAAAAAGCTGACTAGCATAGCCTAGCATAGCGTCACAAGTAAATACTAGCATCTAAATATCATTAAATCACAAGTCCAAGACACCAGATGAAAAGTACACACTCTTGTGAATCCAGCCATCATTTCTGATTTTTTAAATGTTTTACAGGGAAGCCACAATATGTAAATCTATTAGCTAACCACGATAGCAAAAGACACAACTTCTTTTTCCACAATTTTTTTCCTGCATAGGTAGCTATCACAATTTCGACCAAATAAAGATATAAATAGCCACTAACCAAGAAACAACTTAATCAGATGACAGTCTGATAACATATTTATTGTATAGCATATGTTTTGTTAGAAAAATGTGCATATTTCAGGTATAAATCATAGTTTACCATTGCAGCCACCATCACAACTCTCACCAAAGCACTAGAATAACTACAGAGACCATCGTGTATTACCTAAATACTCATCATAAAACATTTATGAAAAATACACAGCGTACAGCAAATGAAAGACAAAGATCTTGTGAATCCAGACAATATTTCAGATTTTTTAGTGTTTTTACAGCGAAAACACATATAGCATTATATTAGCTTACTACAATAGCCAACCACACACAGCATTGATTCAGGCCAACAATAGCGATAACGAATAAAACCAGCAAAAGATATACATTTTTTCACTAACCTTCTCAAATTTCTTCAGATGAACGTCCTATAACATCATATTACACAATACATATAAGTTTGTTCGAAAATGTGCATATTTAGCGGCACAAATCGTGGTTTACAATGAGAAAAGTAGCCAAGCTGCCAACAATATGTCGGGAGAAATCTTGGGAGAGGCACCTAATCTAATCAGTAACTAATCCTAAACTTGACAAAAAAATACAGGTTGGACAGCAAATGAAAGATACATTAGTTCTTAATGCAATCGCTGAATTACATTTCTAAAATTATCCTTACTGTGCAATACAGGGTTCGCCAAGCGAAGCTATACCAAAGAAAATGGCGGAATATGCGTTTAAAATTTTTCGACAGAACAACGATTTATCATCTTAAATATTTCTTACTATGAGGTGATCTTCCATCAGAATCTTGGGCAATGTATCCTTTCTTGGGTCTAATCTTCTTTTGGTCGAAAGATGTCCTCTTGTCCTTCGAATGCCCACTAACGTTCGACCGGTACTGAAACGTGCCCGGCGCTTCAAAGTGCATCACCAGAATTGCCTCAAAATCGCACTAAACGGATATAAATTGCTATAAAACGGTTTAAATTAACTACCTTATGATGTCTTTAACACCTATAACGAGTAAAAACATGACCGGCGAAATATTACTGGTAAACCCAAGCTTGGAAAGAGAGCAGGTCCAACGTACATCGTGCGTCAGGCGCAGCAGGAAAAGAACGGTACATCCGGTCTTTGGCGTTTTATACAGGCCCTGATTGCGCAATCGACTCCATTCAAATTGTCACCTCTTACTGACATCTAGAGGAAGCGTAGGCAGTGTTTGTAGCGTCATAGCCTTCACAGGACTTATGAACTGACCTGGGAGCAGGGGCCAAGATTTCTGAAATCTCACTCCATATCAGGAAAAGTGCTGTAGAATGAGTTCTGTTCCACTCAGAGACATAATTCAAACGGCTATAGAAACTAGAGAGTGTTTTCTATCCAATAATAACAATAATATGCATATTGTACGAGCAAGAATTGAGTACGAGGCCGTTTGAAATGGGCACCTTAAACAGAGCTACTCAATACTGCCCCTGCAGCCATAAAAAGTTAAAGCGAGACCGCACTGAGATTAATGGCGGAATATGAGTTTAACATTTTTCAACAGAACAACGAATTAACATCATATATAGTTCTTACTATTTGATGAGCTTCCATCAGAATCTTGGGCAAGTTGTCCTTTGTCCAAAAGAATCGTTGCTCGGTTGTAGAATGTAGTCTTCAACGTTGGAATTAGCGTAAACATTAGCCTGTGGCAAAGACGTGTCCAACTCACTATAACGCACACTAATAAATATCCAAAAATCGCAATATACTGATATAAACTGATATAACTCGTTTTAAAATAACACCATTATGATGTCTTTAACACCTATATCGAATAAAAACAGAGCCGGATATATCTAAGGGCTATACGGGAGCTTTCTAGAACGACATCCAGAGCTCCTTTTTTGCGTCAGGCGAAGAGCAGAAAGGGGGAACCCCACGTTGCCAGCCCATTTATAAGCTCTCAGATCTGCCCAGCAACTCCATTTCAATTCTCACTATTCGCTGACATCCAGGGGAAGGCGTATGCAGTGCATCTCAACCAATAGAAGACAGCCAAATTAATAAACCGACCTCAGAACAGCCAGCAGAATTCAGCATTCTCACATCCTCATAGGAAAATTGCTCTAACTCCAGTTCTGTTTTACTCACAGATATAATTCAAACGGTTTTAGAAACTAGAGAGTGTTTTCTATCCAATAGTAATAATAATATGCATATTGTACGAGCAAGAATTGAGTACGAGGCAGTTTAATTTGGGAACGAAATTATTACAAAGTGCCAACAGCACCCCCTATTGAGAAAAGGTTAACAGCCCTCCATTCCCTAGCCTGAGGAGAAGTGTTAAACTACTGTTTTACACCTCCATCCTCTAGCCTGAGGAGAAGTGTTACACTACTGTTTTACACCTCCATCCTCTAGCCTGAGGAGAAGTGTTACACTACTGTTTTACACCTCCATCCTCTACCCTGAGGAGAAGTGTTACACTACTGTTTTACCCCTCCATCCTCTACCCTGAGGATAAGTGTTACACTACTGTTTTACCCCTCCATCCTCTAGCCTGAGGAGAAGTGTTACACTACTGTTTTACCCCTCCATCCTCTAGCCTGAGGAGAAGTGTTACACTACTGTTTTACACCTCCATCCTCTACCCTGAGGAGATGTGTTACACTACTGTTTTACACCTCCATCCTCTACCCTGATGAGAAGTGTTACACTACTGTTTTACCCCTCCATACTCTACGCGGAGGAGAAGTGTTACACTACTGTTTTACACCTCCATCCTCTACCCTGAGGAGAAGTGTTACACTACTGTATTACCCCTCCATACTCTACCCTGAGGAGAAGTGTTACACTACTGTTTTACCCCTCCATCCTCTACCCTGAGGAGAAGTGTTTTACACCTCCATCCTCTAGCCTGAGGAGAAGTGTTACACTACTGATTTACACCTCCATCCTCTACCCTGAGGAGAAGTGTTACACTACTGTTTTACCCCTCCATCCTCTAGCCTGAGGAGAAGTGTTACACTACTGTTTTACACCTCCATCCTCTACCCTGAGGAGAAGTGTTACACTACTGTTTTACCCCTCCATCCTCTACCCTGAGGAGAGGTGTTACACTACTGTTTTACCCCTCCATACTCTACCCTGAGGAGAAGTGTTACACTACTGTTTTACACCTCCCTCCTCTACCCTGAGGAGAAGTGTTACACTACTGTTTTACCCCTCCATCCTCTACCCTGAGGAGAAGTGTTACACTACTGTTTTACACCTCCATCCTCTACCCTGAGGAGAAGTGTTACACTACTGTTTTACACCTCCATCCTCTACCCTGAGGAGAAGTGTTTTACACCTCCATCCTCTACCCTGAGGAGAAGTGTTTTACACCTCCATCCTCTACCCTGAGGAGAAGTGTTTTACACCTCCATCCTCTAGCCCGAGGAGAAGTGTTACACTACTGTTTTACACCTCCATCCTCTACCTTGAGGAGAAGTGTTTAACACCTCCATCATCTACCCTGAGGAGAAGTGTTACACTACTGTTTTACACCTCCATCCTCTAGCCTGAGGAGAAGTGTTACACTACTGTTTTACACCTCCATCCTCTAGCCTGAGGAGAAGTGTTTTACACCTCCATCCTCTAGCCTGAGGAGAAGTGTTACACTACTGTTTTACCCCTCCATCCTCTACCCTGAGGATACGTGTTACACTACTGTTTTACACCTCCATTCTCTACCCTGAGGAGAAGTGTTACACTACTGTTTTACACCTCCATCCTCTAGCCTGAGGAGAAGTGTTTTACACCTCCATCCTCTAGCCTGAGGAGAAGTGTTACACTACTGTTTTACACCTCCATCCTCTACCCTGAGGAGAAGTGTTACACTACTGTTTTACCCCTCCATCCTCTACCCTGAGGAGAAGTGTTACACTACTGTTTTACACCTCCCTCCTCTACCCTGAGGAGAAGTGTTACACTACTGTTTTACCCCTCCATCCTCTACCCTGAGGAGAAGTGTTACACTACTGTTTTACACCTCCATCCTCTACCCTGAGGAGAAGTGTTACACTACTGTTTTACCCCTCCATACTCTACCCGGAGGAGAAGTGTTACACTACTGTTTTACACCTCCATCCTCTACCCTGAGGAGAAGTGTTACACTACTGTTTTACCCCTCCATCCTCTACCCTGAGGATAAGTGTTACACTACTGTTTTACCCCTCCATCCTCTACCTGAGGAGAAGTGTTACACTACTGTTTACACCTCCATCCTCTACCCTGAGGAGAAGTGTTTTACACCTCCATCCTCTACCCTGAGGAGAAGTGTTTTACACCTCCATCCTCTACCCTGAGGAGAAGTGTTTTACACCTCCATCCTCTAGCCCGAGGAGAAGTGTTACACTACTGTTTTACACCTCCATCCTCTACCCTGAGGAGAAGTGTTTAACACCTCCATCCTCTACCCTGAGGAGAAGTGTTTTACACCTCCATCCTCTAGCCCGAGGAGAAGTGTTACACTACTGTTTTACACCTCCATCCTCTAGCCTGAGGAGAAGTGTTACACTACTGTTTTACACCTCCATCCTCTAGCCTGAGGAGAAGTGTTTTACACCTCCATCCTCTAGCCTGAGGAGAAGTGTTACACTACTGTTTTACCCCTCCATCCTCTACCCTGAGGATACGTGTTACACTACTGTTTTACACCTCCATCCTCTACCCTGAGGAGAAGTGTTACACTACTGTTTTACACCTCCATCCTCTAGCCTGAGGAGAAGTGTTTTACACCTCCATCCTCTAGCCTGAGGAGAAGTGTTACACTACTGTTTTACACCTCCATCCTCTACCCTGAGGAGAAAGTGTTACACTACTGTTTTACCCCTCCATACTCTACCCTGAGGAGAAGTGTTACACTACTGTTTTACACCTCCCTCCTCTACCCTGAGGAGAATGTTACTACTGTTTTACCC
>NC_052321.1:15424445-15504691 GCF_016432855.1 Salvelinus namaycush | reverse complement strand
AGCTCTAGGGATATATAGTAGTAGATATGAGAGAGAAGAGAAGCATGATAGATAATATATATGTAGAGAGAGAGAGAACGAGAGGAGTGGTTTTGTGGGTGTGTGTGTTGTGAAGAGAAGAGAGTAGAGAAGAGAAGAAAGTTTATTGGAGGTGTTTTTGTAGTATAGAGAGAGATAGAGTGTTTATGTGTGTGTGTGTTGTGAGAGAGAGAGAGAGAGAGAGAGAGAGAGAGAGAGAGAGAGAGAGAGAGAGAGAGAGAGAGAGAGAGAGAGTGTTTATGTGTGTGTGTGTGTGTGTGAGAGAGAGAGAGAGAGAGAGAGTGTTTATGTGTGTGTGTGTGTGTGTGTGTGTGTGTGAGAGAGAGAGTGTTTATGTGTGTGTGTGTGAGAGAGAGTGTTTATGTGTTTGTGTGTGTGAGAGAGAGAGAGAGAGAGAGAGAGAGAGATGTTTTTTGTGTGTGTGGTGTGTGTGGAGATGGAGAGAGAGAGGAGAGAGTGTTTATGTGTGTTGTGTGTGTGTGTGGTGGTGGTGGGGGGGGTGTTTTTGGGGGGTGTGGGTGTGTGTGTGTGTGTGGGGTGTGTGTGTGTGTGTGTGTGTGTGTGTGTTGGTGTGTTGGTGTGTGTGTGTTTGAGAGAGAGAGAGAGAGAGAGAGAGAGAGAGGTGTTTATGTGTGTGTGTGTTGTGTGTGTGTGAGAGAGGAGATTGTTTATGTGGTGTTGGAAGAGAGTGTGTTTTTGTGTGTGTGTGGTGTGAGAGAAGAGAGAGGAGAAGGAGGAGAGAGAGAGAGAGCTCTTAGCTCTTAGCTGCTCTGTGCTTTGTGTCTCTCAGCCAGCTGCATAATAAAGTAATAAGGCTAATCTGGTGGCCGCTCGCCTCCCCGTCCACACACATCTAATGAGATTCTGCACTCCATCAACACCATGGTGCACTGTCTGTCTCTGTTTGGGTTGTTGTGTGTGTGTGTGTGTGTGTGTTGTGTGTTGTGTGTGTGTGTGTGGTGGTGTGGTGTGTGTGTGTGTGGGGTGTGTGTGTGTGTGTGTGTGTGTGTGCACGCCTCTCTCCTCACAAAGTAAATTTGTCCTTTTACATCCTATCATTAGCCTTATACAAATGTGCCCTTCAGCTTACCGCCCTGGCTCTTTCGCCTGATAACACTTTACTTTGGCAGCCTACGATGATAACGCACACATGAACACACACGTGAACAGTGACATGAAGGCAAACATGAACACACACATGAACACACACATTAACACACACATAAAGGCAAACATGAACACACACATGAACAGACACATGAAGGCAAACATGAACACACACATGAACACACACATGAACACACACATAAAGGCAAACATGAACACACACATGAACACACACAAGAAACACACACATGAACACACACATAAACACACACACACGCATTATGTAGCTTCATTTATTTTCTTTTTCAGAAGAAAACTGTGCAAAGCAGGCAAGTGAACAGGCAGGGACAGTGACATTGGTGGAGTAGGGAGATTCTGGCATCACCCAGCAGAACATTGAAAAGGCCCCACACAGAAACACACACTCTCATACACACACGCACACACACGCAAGCACACACGCACGCACGCCCGCCCGCACGCACGCACGCACGCACGCACGCACGCACGCACGCACGCACACACACACACACACACACACACACACACTTCCCTCTTGATACTCAGGCCTCAATAACAATCACCATTACCTAACCCCTGTCCCACCATCGTGTGAGGCATTGACTTTTAGAGGACACACAAACGAACACTCACACAAGCACGCACGCATGCATACGTAGACACATGCACAAATGCACACACACACACACACACACACACACACACACACACACACACACACACACACACACACACACACACACACACACACACACACACACACACAGCGTGAGGTGTAAGTAGAGGACACAGGTCTGTGATGTGGAGAAGAGGAATGATCAATGGGCCAGATAATGAGTTACCATAAACACCTTTAGTGTCCAGGACTCATTAATACATGGACCAATAGCACTCTGATACCATGGACAGTCTGACACTGGTACAGTTAACTCTACATGTCTGTCATGTTGTAGACAATACACTGGTACAGTTAACTCTACATGTCTGTCATGTTGTAGACAATACACTGGTACAGTTACTCTACATGTCTGTCATGTTGTAGCAATACACTGGTACAGTTACTCTACATGTCTGTCATGTTGTAACAATACACTGGTACAGTTACTCTACATGTCTGTCTGTTGTAGACTACACTGGTACAGTTACTCTACATGTCTGTCATGTTGTAGACAATACACTGGTACAGTTACTCTACATGTCTGTCATGTTGTAGACAATACACTGGTACAGTTACTCTACATGTCTGTCATGTTGTAGACAATAACACTGGTAACGTTACCTACATGTCTGTCATGTTGTAGACAATACACTGGTACAGTTAACTCTACATGTCTGTCATGTTGTAGACAATACACTGGTACAGTTAACTCTACATGTCTGTCTGTTGTAGACAATACACTGGTCAGTTACTCTACATGTCTGTATGTTGTAGACAAATACACTGGTACAGTTACTCTACATGTCTGTCATGTTGTAGACATACACTGGTACAGTTACTCTACATGTCTGTCATGTTGTAGACAAATCACTGGTAGTTACTCTACATGTCTGTCATGTTGTAGACAATACACTGGTACAGTTACTCTACATGTCTGTCATGTTGTAGACAATACACTGGTACAGTTACTCTACATGTCTGTCATGTTGTAGAACATACACTGGTACAGTTACTCTACATGTCTGTCATGTTGTAGACATACACTGGTACAGTTACCTACATGTTGTGTCATGTTGTAGACAATACACTGGTAACTTACTCTACTATGTCTGTCATGTTGTAGACAATACACTGGCACGTTAACTCTACATGTCTGTCATGTTGTAGACAATACACTGTACAGTTACTCACATGTCTGTCATGTTGTAGACAATACATGGTACAGTTACTCTACATGTCTGTCTGTTGTAGACAATACCATGGTACAGTTACTCTACATGTCTGTCATGTTGTAGACAATACACTGGTACAGTTACTCTACATGTCTGTCATGTTGTAGACATACACCTGGTCAGTTACTCTACATGTCTGTCATGTTGTAGACAATACACTGGTACAGTTACTCTACATGTCTGTCATGTTGTAGACAATACACTGTACAGTTACTCTACATGTCTGTCATGTTGTAGACAATAACTGGTACAGTTACTCTACATGTCTGTTATGTTGTAGACAATACACTGGTACAGTTAACTCTACATGTCTGTTCTGTTGTAGACAATACACTGGTACAGTTACTCTACATGTCTGTTATGTTGTAGACAATACACTGGTACAGTTAACTCTACATGTCTGTCATGTTGTAGACAATACACTGGTACAGTTACTACTATGTCTGTCATGTTGTAGACAATACACTGGTACAGTTACTCTACATGTCTGTCATGTTGTAGACAATACACTGGTACAGTTACTCTACATGTCTGTCATGTTGTAGACAATACACTGGCAGTATACTCTACTATGTCTGTCATGTTGTAGACAATACACTGGTACAGTTAACTCTACATGTCTGTCATGTTGTAGACAATACCTGGTACAGTTAACTCTACATGTCTGTCATGTTGTAACAATACCCTGGTACAGTTACTCTAAATGTCTGTCATGTTGTAGACAATACACTGGTACAGTTAACTCTACATGTCTGTCATGTTGTAGACAATACACTGGTACAGTTACTCTACATGTCTGTCATGTTGTAGACAATACACTGGTACAGTTAACTCTACATGTCTGTCATGTTGTGACATACCTGTACAGTTACTCTACATTTCGTCATGTTGAGACAATACACTGGTACAGTTACTCTACATGTCTGTCATGTTAGACACATCCACTGGTACAGTTAACTCTACATGTCTGTCATGTTGTAGACAATACACTGGTACAGTTACTCTACATTTCTGTCTGTTGTAGACAATACACTGGTACAGTTACACTCTCATGTCTGTCATGTTGTAGACAATACACTGGTACAGTATAACTCTACATGTCTGTTGTCTGTGATAACAATACCTGGTACAGTTACTCTACATGTCTGTCATGTTGTAGACAATACACTGGTACAGTTACTCTACATGTCTGTCATGTTGTAGACAATACACTGGTACAGTTAACTCTACATGTCTGTCATGTTGTAGACCATGGGTGTCAAACTCTGGCCCGCGGGCCAAATTTGGCCCGCGGGGTAATTATATTTGGCCCGCGAGACAATACCAAATTACTACTAGAGCTGGCCCGCCGGTATTATACAGCGTATTCACCGCTAATACTACGAATCCCATAATGCTCTGCTGTTGTTTTCGCGCGCCAATCAATCCCTGCTGCCAAACCATAAAAGCGCAGATATCTACCGCCGTGTTCCCATGCGCAGTTTGCTGAAAAACTCAGTGTTCTCTCCGCTGAGTTTAGCCGGCGATTTGCCGACTTCGATGTCCAAATGTAGGTTTGAACTGCTTAGTAATCCCTTCGCAGTTGATGTGGAAATGCACCAAAACCAACTCCAAATGGAGCGATTGAACTCCAGTGCAACGACACGCTGAAGTCAAAGTATGATGCTGTGGGCGCCGCACAGTTTCCACGGTTCACCCTGACACAATGCCTCAGCTCCGCACCCAAGCTGCTCAGATGCTCTCCATGTTCGGCAGCACTTATCTATCGAGCAACTTTTTTCCTCGATGAAGATGACACAAACAACTCACAGGAGAACGTCTGACTGATGAACACCTTCGCTCGATACTGAGGATTTCTTCAGCTCAGAGCCTGAGCCCAGACATTGATGAACTAGCATCCAAGAAGAGTGCCAGGTATCTGGCTTGGGCACATCAGATTAGATCAGTGTGCAATAATTAACGTTTTCTTTGTGCACTTTTTCTTGCTACAAGGCATGGGCTTGAATGGTTGATTGATTTATTATCATTTTATTTGTAAAATTATTAGCCAGTGGAAAAAGTTTATTTTGGTATTTATCAGAAGGCTGCAAATAGAAAAGAGGCATACGATTTTTATTTAAATTTTATTTATTTAATAAATGAATGCCTTGATGTGTTTTTTCATTTGAAATTCGATTTTGCATGTCTCCACTATTAAATATATATTGTATGGTAATAAGCGATGCTTGTTCCATATTCAATGTTAAAGCAAAACTTGTTTGGGTCCATATTAAAAGGTTCATTTGTTCAATGTTGGCCCGCGACTTTGTTCAGGTTTTACATTTTGGCCCACTGGGTATTTGAGTTTGACACCCCTGTTGTAGACAATACACTGGCACAGTTAACTCTACATGTGTGTCATGTTGTAGACAATACACTGGTACAGTTAACTCTACATGTCTGTCATGTTGTAGACAATACACTGGTACAGTTAACTCTACATGTCTGTCATGTTGTAGACAATACACTGGTACAGTTACTCTACATGTCTGTCATGTTGTAGACAATACACTGGTACAGTTAACTCTACATGTCTGTCATGTTGTAGACAATACACTGGTACAGTTACTCTACATGTCTGTCATGTTGTAGACAATACACTGGTACAGTTACTCTACATGTCTGTCATGTTGTAGACAATACACTGGCACAGTTAACTCTACATGTCTGTCATGTTGTAGACAATACACTGGCTACACCCCCCCACAGTTAACTCTACATGTCTGTCATGTTGTAGACAATACACTGGTACAGTTAACTCTACATGTCTGTCATGTTGTAGACAATACACTGGTACAGTTACTCTACATGTCTGTCATGTTGTAGACAATACACTGGTACAGTTACTCTACATGTCTGTCATGTTGTAGACAATACACTGGCACAGTTAACTCTACATGTCTGTCATGTTGTAGACAATACACTGGTACAGTTAACTCTACATGTCTGTCATGTTGTAGACAATACACTGGTACAGTTAACTCTACATGTCTGTCATGTTGTAGACAATACACTGGTACAGTTACTCTACATGTCTGTCATGTTGTAGACAATACACTGGTACAGTTAACTCTACATGTCTGTCATGTTGTAGACAATACACTGGCACAGTTACTCTACATGTCTGTCATGTTGTAGACAATACACTGGTACAGTTACTCTACATGTCTGTCATGTTGTAGACAATACACTGGTACAGTTACTCTACATGTCTGTCATGTTGTAGACAATACACTGGTACAGTTACTCTACATGTCTGTCATGTTGTAGACAATACACTGGTACAGTTACTCTACATGTGTGTCATGTTGTAGACAATACACTGGTACAGTTACTCTACATGTCTGTCATGTTGTAGACAATACACTGGTACAGTTACTCTACATGTGTGTCATGTTGTAGACAATACACTGGTACAGTTAACTCTACATGTCTGTCATGTTGTAGACAATACACTGGTACAGTTACTCTACATGTCTGTTCTGTTGTAGACAATACACTGGTACAGTTACTCTACATGTCTGTTCTGTTGTAGACAATACACTGGTACAGTTACTCTACATGTCTGTCATGTTGTAGACAATACACTGGTACAGTTACTCTACATGTCTGTCATGTTGTAGACAATACACTGGTACAGTTACTCTACATGTCTGTCATGTTGTAGACAATACACTGGTACAGTTACTCTACATGTCTGTCATGTTGTAGACAATACACTGGTACAGTTACTCTACATGTCTGTCATGTTGTAGACAATACACTGGTACAGTTAACTCTACATGTCTGTCATGTTGTAGACAATACACTGGTACAGTTACTCTACATGTCTGTCATGTTGTAGACAATACACTGGTACAGTTACTCTACATGTCTGTCATGTTGTAGACAATACACTGGTACAGTTACTCTACATGTCTGTCATGTTGTAGACAATACACTGGTACAGTTACTCTACATGTCTGTCATGTTGTAGACAATACACTGGTACAGTTAACTCTACATGTCTGTCATGTTGTAGACAATACACTGGTACAGTTACTCTACATGTCTGTCATGTTGTAGACAATACACTGGTACAGTTACTCTACATGTCTGTCATGTTGTAGACAATACACTGGTACAGTTAACTCTACATATCTGTCATGTTGTAGACAATACACTGGTACAGTTACTCTACATGTCTGTCATGTTGTAGACAATACACTGGTACAGTTACTCTACATGTCTGTCATGTTGTAGACAATACACTGGTACAGTTACTCTACATGTCTGTCATGTTGTAGACAATACACTGGTACAGTTACTCTACATGTCTGTCATGTTGTAGACAATACACTGGTACAGTTACTCTACATGTCTGTCATGTTGTAGACAATACACTGGTACAGTTACTCTACATGTCTGTCATGTTGTAGACAATACACTGGTACAGTTACTCTACATGTCTGTCATGTTGTAGACAATACACTGGTACAGTTACTCTACATGTGTGTCATGTTGTAGACAATACACTGGTACAGTTACCCTACATGTCTGTCATGTTGTAGACAATACACTGGTACAGTTACTCTACATATCTGTCATGTTGTAGACAATACACTGGTACAGTTACTCTACATGTCTGTCATGTTGTAGACAATACACTGGTACAGTTAACTCTACATGTGTGTCATGTTGTAGACAATACACTGGTACAGTTACTCTACATGTCTGTCATGTTGTAGACAATACACTGGTACAGTTACTCTACATGTCTGTCATGTTGTAGACAATACACTGGTACAGTTACTCTACATGTCTGTCATGTTGTAGACAATACACTGGTACAGTTAACTCTACATGTCTGTCATGTTGTAGACAATACACTGGGACAGTTAACTCTACATGTCTGTCATGTTGTAGACAATACAATGGTACAGTTACTCTACATGTGTGTCATGTTGTAGACAATACACTGGTACAGTTAACTCTACATGTCTGTCATGTTGTAGACAATACACTGGTACAGTTACCCTACATGTCTGTCATGTTGTAGACAATACACTGGTACAGTTACTCTACATGTCTGTCATGTTGTAGACAATACACTGGTACAGTTACTCTACATGTCTGTCATGTTGTAGACAATACACTGGGACAGTTACTCTACATGTGTGTCATGTTGTAGACAATACACTGGTACAGTTAACTCTACATGTCTGTCATGTTGTAGACAATACACTGGTACAGTTACTCTACATGTCTGTTCTGTTGTAGACAATACACTGGTACAGTTACTCTACATGTCTGTTCTGTTGTAGACAATACACTGGTACAGTTAACTCTACATGTCTGTCATGCTGTAGACAATACACTGGTACAGTTACTCTACATGTCTGTTCTGTTGTAGACAATACACTGGTACAGTTAACTCTACATGTCTGTCATGTTGTAGACAATACACTGGTACAGTTACTCTACATGTCTGTCATGTTGTAGACAATACACTGGTACAGTTAACTCTACATGTCTGTCATGTTGTAGACAATACACTGGTACAGTTAACTCTACATGTGTGTCATGTTGTAGACAATACACTGGTACAGTTACTCTACATGTCTGTCATGTTGTAGACAATACACTGGTACAGTTACTCTACATGTCTGTCATGTTGTAGACAATACACTGGCACAGTTAACTCTACATGTCTGTCATGTTGTAGACAATACACTGGTACAGTTACTCTACATGTCTGTCATGTTGTAGACAATACACTGGTACAGTTAACTCTACATGTGTGTCATGTTGTAGACAATACACTGGTACAGTTACTCTACATGTCTGTCATGTTGTAGACAATACACTGGTACAGTTAACTCTACATGTGTGTCATGTTGTAGACAATACACTGGTACAGTTACTCTACATGTCTGTCATGTTGTAGACAATACACTGGTACAGTTACTCTACATGTCTGTCATGTTGTAGACAATACACTGGTACAGTTACTCTACATGTCTGTCATGTTGTAGACAATACACTGGTACAGTTACTCTACATGTCTGTCATGTTGTAGACAATACACTGGTACAGTTACTCTACATGTCTGTCATGTTGTAGACAATACACTGGTACAGTTACTCTACATGTCTGTCATGTTGTAGACAATACACTGGTACAGTTACTCTACATGTCTGTCATGTTGTAGACAATACACTGGTACAGTTACTCTACATGTCTGTCATGTTGTAGACAATACACTGGTACAGTTAACTCTACATGTCTGTCATGTTGTAGACAATACACTGGTACAGTTAACTCTACATGTCTGTCATGTTGTAGACAATACACTGGTACAGTTAACTCTACATGTCTGTCATGTTGTAGACAATACAATGGTACAGTTACTCTACATGTCTGTCATGTTGTAGACAATACACTGGTACAGTTACTCTACATGTCTGTCATGTTGTAGACAATACACTGGTACAGTTAACTCTACATGTCTGTCATGTTGTAGACAATACACTGGTACAGTTACTCTACATGTCTGTCATGTTGTAGACAATACACTGGTACAGTTACTCTACATGTCTGTCATGTTGTAGACAATACACTGGTACAGTTACCCTACATGTCTGTCATGTTGTAGACAATACACTGGTACAGTTAACTCTACATGTCTGTCATGTTGTAGACAATACACTGGCACAGTTAACTCTACATGTCTGTCATGTTGTAGACAATACACTGGTACAGTTAACTCTACATGTCTGTCATGTTGTAGACAATACACTGGTACAGTTAACTCTACATGTCTGTCATGTTGTAGACAATACACTGGTACAGTTAACTCTACATGTCTGTCATGTTGTAGACAATACACTGGGACAGTTAACTCTACATGTCTGTCATGTTGTAGACAATACACTGGTACAGTTAACTCTACATGTGTGTCATGTTGTAGACAATACACTGGTACAGTTACTCTACATGTCTGTCATGTTGTAGACAATACACTGGTACAGTTAACTCTACATGTGTGTCATGTTGTAGACAATACACTGGTACAGTTACTCTACATGTCTGTCATGTTGTAGACAATACACTGGCACAGTTAACTCTACATGTCTGTCATGTTGTAGACAATACACTGGTACAGTTAACTCTACATGTCTGTCATGTTGTAGACAATACACTGGTACAGTTACTCTACATGTCTGTCATGTTGTAGACAATACACTGGTACAGTTAACTCTACATGTCTGTCATGTTGTAGACAATACACTGGGACAGTTAACTCTACATGTCTGTCATGTTGTAGACAATACACTGGCACAGTTAACTCTACATGTCTGTCATGTTGTAGACAATACACTGGTACAGTTAACTCTACATGTCTGTCATGTTGTAGACAATACACTGGTACAGTTAACTCTACATGTCTGTCATGTTGTAGACAATACACTGGCACAGTTACCCTACATGTCTGTCATGTTGTAGACAATACACTGGTACAGTTACTCTACATGTCTGTCATGTTGTAGACAATACACTGGTACAGTTACTCTACATGTCTGTCATGTTGTAGACAATACACTGGCACAGTTACCCTACATGTCTGTCATGTTGTAGACAATACACTGGTACAGTTACTCTACATGTCTGTCATGTTGTAGACAATACACTGGGACAGTTAACTCTACATGTCTGTCATGTTGTAGACAATACACTGGGACAGTTAACTCTACATGTCTGTTCTGTTGTAGACAATACACTGGTACAGTTAACTCTACATGTCTGTCATGTTGTAGACAATACACTGGTACAGTTACTCTACATGTCTGTCATGTTGTAGACAATACACTGGTACAGTTACTCTACATGTGTGTCATGTTGTAGACAATACACTGGTACAGTTACTCTACATGTCTGTCATGTTGTAGACAATACAATGGTACAGTTACTCTACATGTCTGTCATGTTGTAGACAATACACTGGTACAGTTACTCTACATATCTGTCATGTTGTAGACAATACACTGGTACAGTTAACTCTACATGTCTGTCATGTTGTAGACAATACACTGGTACAGTTACTCTACATGTCTGTCATGTTGTAGACAATACACTGGTACAGTTACTCTACATGTCTGTCATGTTGTAGACAATACACTGGTACAGTTACTCTACATGTCTGTCATGTTGTAGACAATACACTGGTACAGTTAACTCTACATGTGTGTCATGTTGTAGACAATACACTGGTACAGTTACTCTACATGTCTGTCATGTTGTAGACAATACACTGGTACAGTTACTCTACATGTCTGTCATGTTGTAGACAATACACTGGTACAGTTACCCTACATGTGTGTCATGTTGTAGACAATACACTGGTACAGTTACTCTACATGTCTGTCATGTTGTAGACAATACACTGGTACAGTTACCCTACATGTGTGTCATGTTGTAGACAATACACTGGTACAGTTACTCTACATGTCTGTCATGTTGTAGACAATACACTGGTACAGTTACTCTACATGTCTGTCATGTTGTAGACAATACACTGGTACAGTTACTCTACATGTCTGTCATGTTGTAGACAATACACTGGTACAGTTACTCTACATGTCTGTCATGTTGTAGACAATACACTGGTACAGTTACTCTACATGTCTGTCATGTTGTAGACAATACACTGGTACAGTTACTCTACATGTCTGTCATGTTGTAGACAATACACTGGTACAGTTACTCTACATGTCTGTCATGTTGTAGACAATACACTGGTACAGTTAACTCTACATGTGTGTCATGTTGTAGACAATACACTGGTACAGTTACTCTACATGTCTGTCATGTTGTAGACAATACACTGGTACAGTTACTCTACATGTCTGTCATGTTGTAGACAATACACTGGTACAGTTAACTCTACAAGGCTTCTACCAGGGCATAAAATAACACACACCACCCGTCAAATGTGGGTAGATTTAGGTATTGGCGTGTAAGAATGTCTATTTCACAAGCCACGTCAGCGGGTGGTCAATTTGAAGGGCTCTACAGTGCATTACATTTGCGAATAAAATTTGTGAAAAATCTGAGTGGGTCATCACTAAGCTAAGGATCCAGGGACTAAACACCTCCCTCTGCAACTGGATCCTGGACTTCCTGACGGGCCGCCCCCAGGTGGTGAGGGTAGGTAGCAACACATCTGCCAAGCTGATCCTCAACAGTGGAGCCCCTCAGGGGTGTGTGCTCAGTCCCCTCCTGTACTCCCTGTTCACATACGACTGCATGGCCAGGCACGACTCCAACATCATCATTAAGTTTGCAGAAGACACAACAGTGGTAGGCCTGATCACTGACAATGACGAGACAGCCTATAGGGAGGAGGTCAGAGACCTGGCTGGGTGGTGCCAGAATAACAACCTATCCCTCAGTGTAACCAAGACTAAGGAGATGATTGTGGACTACAGGAAAAGGAGGACTGAGCACATCCCCATTCTCATCAACAGGGCAATAGTGGAGCAGGTTGAGAGCTTCAAGTTCCTTGGTGTCCACATCACCAACAAAATAACATGGTCCAAACGCACCAAGACAGTCGTGAAGAGGGCACGACAAAGCCTATTCCCCCTCAGGAAACTAAAAAGATTTGGCATGGGTCCTCAGATCCTCAAAAGGTTCTACAGCTGCAACATTGAGAGCATCCGGACTGGTTGCATCACTGCCTGGTTAGGCTAGGAAACACTGTCACCACCGAAAAATCCACTATAATTTAGAATTTCAATAAGCATCTTTCTACTGCTGGCCATGCTTTCCACCTGGCTATCCATACCCCGGTCAACAGCCCTGCACTCCTCACAGAAACTCGCCCAAGCCTCCCCGATTTCTCCTTCACCCAAATCCAGATAGCTGATGTTCTGAAAGAGCTGCAAAATCTGGACCCCTACAAATCAGCCGGGCTAGACAATCTGGACCCTCTCATTCTAAAATTATCTGCCGAAATTGTTGCAACCCCTATCACTAGCCTGTTCAACATCTCTTTCGTATCGTCTGAGATTCTCAACGATTGGAAAGCTGCAGCGGTCATCCCCCTCTTCAAAGGGGGAGACACTCTAGACCCAAACTGTTACAGACCTATATCTATCCTACCCTGCCTTTCTAAGGTCTTCGAAAGCCAAGTTAACAAACAGATTACCGACCATTTCGAATCTCACCATACCTTCTCCGCTATGCAATCTGGTTTCAGAGCTGATCATGGGTCCACCTCAGCCACGCTAAACGTTCTAAATGATATCATAACCGCCATCGATAAGAGACATTACTGTGCAGCCGTATTCATCGACCTGGCCAAGGCTTTCGACTCTGTCAATCACCACATTCTTATTGGCAGACTCAACAGCCTTGGTTTCTCAAATGATTGCTTCGCCTGGTTTACCAACTACTTCTCTGATAGAGTTCAGTGTGTCAAATCGGAGGGCCTGTTGTCCGGACCTCTGGCAGTCTCTATGGGGGTGCCAAAGGGTTCAATTCTCGGGCTGACTCTCTTCTCTGTATACATCAATGATGTCGCTCTTGCTGCTGGTGATTCTCTGATCCACCTCTATGCAGACGACACCATTCTCTATACTTCTGGCCCTTCATTGGACACTGTGTTAACTAACCTCCAGACAAACTTCAATGCCATACAACTCTCCTTCCGTGGCCTCCAACTGCTCTTAAATGCAAGTAAAACTAAATGCATGCTCTTCAACCGATCACTGCCTGCACCTGCCCGCCCGTCCAGCATCACTACTCTGGACGGCTCGGACTTAGAATATGTGGATAACTACAAATACCTAGGTGTCTGGTTAGACTGTAAACTCTCCTTCCAGACTCACATTAAGCATCTCCAACCCAAAATTAAAACTGGAGTCAGCTTCCTATTTCACAACAAAGCCTCCTTTACTCATGCTGCTAAACATACCCTCGTAAAACTGACCATCCTACTGATCCTCGACTTTGGCGATGTCATTTATAAAATAGCCTCCAACACTCTACTCAACAAATTGGATGCAGTCTATCACAGTGCCATCTGTTTTGTTACCAAAGCCCCATATACTACCCACCTCTGCGACCTGTATACTCTCTTTGGCTGGCCCTCGCGTCACTCTCGTCGCCAAACCCACTGGCTCCAGGTCATCTACAAGTCTCTGCTAGGTAAAGCCGCCTTTCCTTCCAGTTCTCTGCTGCCAATGACTGGAACAAACTGCAAAAATCACTGAAGCTGGAGACTCATATCTCCCTCACTAGCTTTAAGCACTAGCTGTCAGAGCAGCTTACAGATCACTGCACCTGTACATAGCCAATCTGTAAACAGCCCATCCAACTACCTCATCCCCATACTGTATTTATTTATTTTTCTTGCTCCTTTGCACCCCAGTATCTCTGTATGCAGGTTCATCTTCTGCACATCTACCATTCCAGTGTTTAATTGCTATATTGTAATTACTTCGCCACCATGGCCTATTTATTGCCTTAACTCCCTTATCTTACCTCATTTGCACTCACTGTAAATAGACTTTCGTTTTCTTTTTTTCTACTGTATTATTGACTGTATGTTTGTTCCATGTGTAACTCTGTGTTGTTGAATGTGTCGAACTGCTTTGCTTTATCTTGGCCAGGTCGCAGTTGCAAATGAGAACTTGTTCTCTACTAGCTTACCTGGTTAAATAAAGGAGAAATAAAAAATTAAATAAAATCTGCAATGTGTCACGCCACCCACCACCTGCCAACCCCTCTTTTACGCTACTGCTACTCTCTGTTTATCATATATGCATAGTCACTTTAACCATATCTACATGTACATACTACCTCAATCAGCCTGACTAACCAGTGCCTGTATTTAGCCTCGCTACTGTTATTTTTCACTGTCTTTTTACTGTTGTTTTTATTTCTTTACTTACCTATTGTTCACCTAATACCTTTTTTGCACTGTTGGTTAGAGCCTGTAAACAAGCATTTCACTGTAAGGTCTACACCTGTTGTATTCGGTGCACGTGACAAATAAACTTTGATTTGACTTTGATTTGAATAAATTTGCGAATAAAAATAGTGAAAAGTTTGTTATTTTTTTACTTAATTATGGCAAAAAAATATTTTGTCTGGTAAAAAATCTGAGTGGCTTGTAGATTTTTTCATCTACCTGCCACAGTAGCTGGTGGACCAAAAAGTTAACTTTAGGCCCGGGTTGCTACTGTTCTAGAAACAATCAATAGCACAGTTAAATCTACAAGGCTGCTACTGTGGTAGACTGTCCATAGCACAGTTACATCTACAAGGCTGCTACTGTTCTAGACTGTCAATAGCACAGTTAAATCTACAAGGCTGCTACTGTGGTAGACCGTCCATAGCACAGTTAAATCTACAAGGCTGCTACTGTGGTAGACCGTCCATAGCACAGTTACATCTACAAGGCTGCTACTGTGGTAGACCGTCCATAGCACAGTTAAATCTACAAGGCTGCTACTGTGGTAGACCGTTCATAGCACAGTTAAATCTACAAGGCTGCTACTGTGGTAGACCGTCCATAGCACAGTTAAATCTACAAGGCTGCTACTGTTCTAGACCGTCCATAGCACAGTTAAATCTACAAGGCTGCTACTGTGGTAGACCGTCCATAGCACAGTTAAATCTACAAGGCTGCTACTGTGGTAGACCGTCCATAGCACAGTTAACTCTACAAGGCTGCTACTGTGGTAGACCGTCCATAGCACAGTTAAATCTAGAAGGCTGCTACTGGTCTAGACCGTCCATAGCACAGTTAAATCTACAAGGCTGCTACTGTGGTAGACCGTCCATAGCACAGTTACATCTACAAGGCTGCTACTGTTCTAGACTGTCAATAGCACAGTTAAATCTACAAGGCTGCTACTGTGGTAGACCGTTCATAGCACAGTTAAATCTACAAGGCTGCTACTGTGGTAGACCGTCCATAGCACAGTTAAATCTACAAGGCTGCTACTGTGGTAGACTGTCCATAGCACAGTTAAATCTACAAGGCTGCTACTGTGGTAGACCGTCCATAGCACAGTTAAATCTACAAGGCTGCTACTGTTCTAGACCGTCCATAGCACAGCTACATCTACAAGGCTGCTACTGTGTAGACCGTCCATAGCACAGTTAAATCTACAAGGCTGCTACTGTGGTAGACCCGTCCATAGCACAGCTACATCTACAAGGCTGCTACTGTGTAGACCGTCCATAGCACAGTTAAATCTACAAGGCTGCTACTGTGGTAGACCGTCCATAGCACAGTTAAATCTACAAGGCTGCTACTGTGGTAGACCGTCCATAGCACAGTTAAATCTACAAGGCTGCTACTGTGGTAGACCGTCCATAGCACAGTTACATCTACAAGGCTGCTACTGTGGTAGACCGTCCATAGCACAGTTAAATCTACAAGGCTGCTACTGTGGTAGACCGTCCATAGCACAGTTAAATCTACAAGGCTGCTACTGTGGTAGACCGTCCATAGCACAGTTACATCTACAAGGCTGCTACTGTGGTAGACCGTCCATAGCACAGTTAAATCTACAAGGCTGCTACTGTGGTAGACCGTCCATAGCACAGTTAAATCTACAAGGCTGCTACTGTTCTAGACCGTCCATAGCACAGTTAAATCTACAAGGCTGCTACTGTGGTAGACCGTCCATAGCACAGTTACATCTACAAGGCTGCTACTGTTCTAGACTGTCCATAGCACAGTTAAATCTACAAGGCTGCTACTGTGGTAGACCGTCCATAGCACAGTTAAATCTACAAGGCTGCTACTGTGGTAGACCGTCCATAGCACAGTTAACTCTACAAGGCTGCTACTGTTCTAGACTGTCCATAGCACAGTTAAATCTACAAGGCTGCTACTGTGGTAGACCGTCCATAGCACAGTTAAATCTACAAGGCTGCTACTGTGGTAGACCGTCCATAGCACAGTTAAATCTACAAGGCTGCTACTGTGGTAGACCGTCCATAGCACAGTTAAATCTACAAGGCTGCTACTGTGGTAGACTGTCCATAGCACAGTTAAATCTACAAGGCTGCTACTGTGGTAGACCGTCCATAGCACAGTTAAATCTACAAGGCTGCTACTGTTCTAGACTGTCCATAGCACAGTTAAATCTACAAGGCTGCTACTGTTCTAGACCGTCCATAGCACAGTTAAATCTACAAGGCTGCTACTGTGGTAGACCGTCCATAGCACAGTTAAATCTACAAGGCTGCTACTGTGGTAGACCGTCCATAGCACAGTTAAATCTACAAGGCTGCTACTGTGGTAGACCCGTCCATAGCACAGCTACATCTACAAGGCTGCTACTGTGTAGACCGTCCATAGCACAGTTAAATCTACAAGGCTGCTACTGTGGTAGACCGTCCATAGCACAGTTAAATCTACAAGGCTGCTACTGTGGTAGACCGTCCATAGCACAGTTAAATCTACAAGGCTGCTACTGTGGTAGACCGTCCATAGCACAGTTAAATCTACAAGGCTGCTACTGTGGTAGACCGTCCATAGCACAGTTACATCTACAAGGCTGCTACTGTGGTAGACCGTCCATAGCACAGTTAAATCTACAAGGCTGCTACTGTGGTAGACCGTCCATAGCACAGTTAAATCTACAAGGCTGCTACTGTTCTAGACCGTCCATAGCACAGTTAAATCTACAAGGCTGCTACTGTTCTAGACTGTCCATAGCACAGTTAAATCTACAAGGCTGCTACTGTTCTAGACCGTCCATAGCACAGTTAAATCTACAAGGCTGCTACTGTGTAGACCGTCCATAGCACAGTTAAATCTACAAGGCTGCTACTGTGGTAGACCGTCCATAGCACAGTTACATCTACAAGGCTGCTACTGTGGTAGACCGTCCATAGCACAGTTAAATCTACAAGGCTGCTACTGTGGTAGACCGTCCATAGCACAGTTACATCTACAAGGCTGCTACTGTGGTAGACCGTCCATAGCACAGTTACATCTACAAGGCTGCTACTGTTCTCAATACTGTAATATGGGCTTGACACCAATATAATATCATGATGTGCTTTACGTGCGTGATATTGTGACACGATGGCAACAAATAAAACTTCATATGGAAGCTTAATTTATTTGTTAAAAGCGTACTAAACGGATTCTACTATTGTCAATAACATCCATCTTATAATATAACAGATTTGTATTATTACAACCAAACCTAAAGTGAATACCTTTTTTTGTGTTTTAGGGGAATGTAGATACAATAGTATCTAGTCATGTGTGTTCTGATGTGTACAACAGTGTGTTAGAGACATGATAGAAAATCCCTGATGACTGGGACAAATTGTCATCACTTACTGAGACAGAGGAAAAGAGCCATCACACACACACACACACACACACACACACACACACACACACACACACACACACACACACACACACACACACGCACGCACGCACGCACGCACGCACGCACACACACACACACACACACACACACACACACACACACACACACACACACACACACGAGGGTGCACTAAGCAGATGATCCTGACAGTAGCTACTGTACTGTGGAGGAGAGGAGAGATAGAAGAGAACTCTCTAGCTGAGACAGAGAGAGAGACGAAGAGAGTGGTAGAGAAAAAGTTTTAGAGAGAGAAAGAGAAGGGAGAGTGAGAGAGACAGAGAGAAAGAGAGGGGAGAGAGCGAGAGAGCAAGAGAGAGAGGAATCTGAAAGCCATACAAGATATAATTATGTCTTTGAGTGGCCGGTGTATAGAGATCAGTTGAAGTCAAATGAGTGTGATCACATGACAAACCGTCACAGCTTTGTGAACACATGACAAACCGTCACAGCTTTGTGATCACATGACAAACCGTCACAGCTTTGTGATCACATGACAAACTCTCACAGCTTTGTGGTCACATGACAAACCCTCACAGCCTTGTGATAACATGACAAACACTCACAGCTTTGTGATCATATGACAAACCCTCACAGCTTTGTGATCATATGGCACACCCTCACAGCTGTGTGATCATATGACAAACCCTCACAGCTTTGTGATCATATGACAAACCCTCACAGCTTTGTGATCATATGGCAAACCCTCACAGTTTTGTGATCACATGGCAAACCCTCACAGCTTTGTGATCACATGACAAACCCTCGCAGCTTTGTGATCATATGACAAACCCTCACAGCTTTGTGATCACATGACAAACCCTCGCAGCTTTGTGATCATATGACAAACCCTCACAGCTTTGTGATCAAATTACAAACCCTCACAGCTTTGTGATCACATGACAAACCCTCACAGCTTTGTGATCATATGACAAACCCTCACAACTTTGTGATCATATGACTAACCCTCACAGCTTTGTGATCAAATTACAAACCCTCACAGCGTTGTTATCATATGACTAACCCTCACAGCTTTGTTATCATATGACTAACCCTCACAGCTTTGTGATCATATGACAAACCCTCACAGCTTTGTGATCACATGATAAACCCTCACAGCTTTGTGATCATATGACAAACCCTCACAGCTTTGTGATCACATGACAAACCCTCGCAGCTTTGTTATCATATGACAAACCCTCACAGCTTTGTGATCATATGACAAACCCTCACAGCTTTGTTATCATATGACAAACCCTCACAGCTTTGTTATCATATGACTAACCCTCACAGCTTCTCTTTCTCGCTCTCTCTTCCTCCCCCCTTTCTCGCTTTCTCTTCCTCCCCTCTCTCTCACTCTCTCTTCCTCCCCTCTCTCTTTTTCACCTATTTCCTTTCTCTTACAGTGTGAGGGAGACAGTCATGTGGGAAGAGTAGATAACTTTGAAGTTGTTAATAAAAAAAGCTATCTGTGATTGATTTGGTATGAACTTATTATCCAGCGGGCCAATGACGCTATGCAAAAGCGAAGAATGTGTTTGTGTGTGTGTGTGTGTGCCTGTGTGTGAGTCAGTGCATGCGTGCATGTGTCGAGGCGATAGATCATATCTAAGGAGTGTTGTCTCTCGGCACAGATACCATTATCACTAACTACTTTCTGCAGATCCTTGAGCTGAATCACTTTGCAATGCATCATTGGCTGTTCAGTTGCTTCACTGGCAGATGGTTTCAGCTGCTCCATCTGTTGGTGGAGAAGCCTTCTACAAGCCCTGCTCACCTTCAGCCAGAGCCACCAACACACAGGGGTGTGTGTGTGTAGGGCTGTTGCGGTGACCGTATTACCGGCACACCTCCGGTCACGAATCATGAAGGCAGTCAAATTCCACGTGACCGTTTAGTCACGGTAATTAGACTTCTCCAAGCTCTGATGCTGCTGATGGTCATTACTAGCCTACCAAACTTGATAACTCCCTGGTACTCAGCACTCTATTGTTCCTCTAATCTCTCTGACATCAATGCAAATGCGTGTACTTCTTGAGAGCACATGAGAGCACAACTCATGTTGCGCAACGCACAATAGGCTATGCAATTGTGCGAGAAAACAGAGTGATGGCCTCTACTGAAAAGAGGAGGACCAGCTTTCTATAGGCTAGGCCTACTATGTTTATTTCTCAACTTTCCTAATATTAAGCACATTGCTTATATTTACAACAGGAGTATAGCCTACCTGGCTGGCATAAAATAAACCACGGGAAAGCGTCCTCAATTAGCTATTTAAATGCATAGATGACATTTATTTTTTACCACTGCCCCTGTTTTGAGACAGGTGCATGGTAATGGTCCATTCTAAATCAAAACAAATGTCACACATATATTATTTAGTATATGTAAAGATAAGATTAAATCAAGAATAGTCTGATGGGTGACAGTATTAGCCTATCACTTGTGAATTATATATTATCATTTGTAAATGATGCCCAGCATAAGAAACAATGCCTCTTGTTTTGCGCCTTTTCGAATCATAGTCGCACACCTCATGTAGCCTAGCCCAAAGGCCTATATGTTTTTGTAAGGACCGACACTGGGAGACGAGAAGCAAGTACAGGGAGTGAACATTTAATAAATAATGGACATGAAAGAAAACACGGACAGCGTCTGGACAGGGGAAACAAAATAACATTAATGCTGACACCGGGATCAAACTGAGGAACAGACAGATATATAGGGGGCAATCAACAAAGTGAAGACCAGGTGAGTCCAATGAAGCACTGATGCACGTAATGATGGTGACAGGTGTGCGTAATGATGGGCAGCCTGGTGCCCTCGAGCGCCAGAGAGGGGGAGCAGGCGTGACAGTACCCCCCCACCCCCAACACATGTTGTGATGTGTCTGTTACTTGACCTCTTTGAAGCATTTATTTGGGCTGCAATGTGGGGTACAGTTAACTCTAATGATTGTATCCTCGGCAGCAGAGGTAACTTTGGGTCTTCCCTGTGGCGGTCCTCATGGGAGACAGTTTCATAGTGCTTGATGGTTTTTGCGACTGCACTTGAAGAAACGTTCACATTTCTTGAAATGTTCCGTATTGACTGACCTTCATCGCTTAAAGTAATGATGGACTGTTGTTTCTCTTTGCCTATTTGAGCTGTTCTTGCCATAATATGGACTTGGTATTTTGCCAAATAGGGCTATCTTCTGTATACCACCTCTACCTTGTCACAAAACAACTGGTTGTCTCAAACACATTAAGAAGGAAAGAAATTCCACAATTGAACTTTGAACAAGGTGCACTTGTTAATTGAAATGCATTCCAGGTGACTACCTCATGAAGCTGGTTGAGAGAATGCCAAGAGTGTGCAAAGCTGTCATCAAGGCAAAGAATCTCAAATATAATATATATTTTGATTTGTTTAACATTATTTTTGTTTACAACATGATCCATATGTGTTATTTCATAGTTTTGATGTCTTCACTATTGTTCAACAATGTAGAAAATTGTACAAATAAAGAAAAACCCTTGAATGAGTAGGTGTTCTAAAATTTTTGACTGGTACTGTATTTCTTTGTTACCGCTCAACACAGAATAGCCGCATGTCATTTGGAGAAAATATCCATTCTATTTTATTCAGCTACGTTCAATTGTATTCTTCATACTATAAAATAATTCTAAGCAAATCTTGTCCGCTAAATGAACTAGTGTAGCCAACAGCCATTTGGAAAAGCCAGATCTAACATAAGGACAACTCAGAGTAGTCTATTCTGTTCTTCTGAAATAGACTACTTTTCTTCATATCATGCTTCTTTAGACCTGTCTAAAATAAATAATGGATTAATGGAAGGTGTAGGCTATATTGCATGTATTTATTAGACTTTTTAAAAGGTAGATGTTCGAAAGGTCAGCATCAGTGGCATCATGTGCGGAAGCCAGGAGATGCTAAATGTGTTTATGTTAATTAACGGTAGATTACTGTGTGTCCCATCAGCAAGCTAGGGAAGAGAGGACCTGCTTTACTATTACAGTCATGGTCTAGAGGGTTCTCTTCTCTTCAGTTAATACTTTGATCACAGCCAAAGTCATATCTGTGTTAATCCACAGAGTTACTGCTTTGACCACAGCCAGAGTCATATCTGTGTTAATCCACAGAGTTACTGCTTTGACCACAGCCAGAGTCATATCTATGATAATCCACAGAGTTACTGCTTTGACCACAGCCAGAGTCATATCTGTGTTAATCCACAGAGTTACTGCTTTGATCACAGCCAGAGTCATATCTGTGTTAATCCACAGAGTTACTGCTTTGACCACAGCCAGAGTCATATCTGTGCTAATCCACAGAGTTACTGCTTTGACCACAGCCAGAGTCATATCTGTGCTAATCCACAGAGTTACTGCTTTGACCACAGTCAGGGTCATATCTGTGTTAATCCACAAAGTTACTGCTTTGACCACAGCCAGGGTCATATCTGTGCTAATCCACAGAGTTACTGCTTTGACCACAGCCAGGGTCATATCTGTGTTAATCCACAGAGTTACTGCTTTGACCACAGCCAGAGTCATATCTGTGCTAATCCACAGAGTTACTGCTTTGACCACAGCCAGAGTCATATCTATGATAATCCACAGAGTTACTGCTTTGACCACAGCCAGAGTCATATCTGTGCTAATCCACAGAGTTACTGCTTTGACCACAGCCAGAGTCATATCTGTGTTAATCCACAGAGTTACTGCTTTGACCACAGCCAGAGTCATATCTGTGCTAATCCACAGAGTTACTGCTTTGACCACAGTCAGGGTCATATCTGTGTTAATCCACAAAGTTACTGCTTTGACCACAGCCAGGGTCATATCTGTGCTAATCCACAGAGTTACTGCTTTGACCACAGCCAGGGTCATATCTGTGTTAATCCACAGAGTTACTGCTTTGACCACAGCCAGAGTTATATCTGTGTTAATCCACAGAGTTACTGCTTTGACCACAGCCAGAGTCATATCTGTGCTAATCCACAGAGTTACTGCTTTGACCACAGCCAGAGTCATATCTGTGCTAATCCACAGAGTTACTGCTTTGACCACAGCCAGAGTCATATCTGTGCTAATCCACAGAGTTACTGCTTTGACCACAGCCAGAGTCATATCTGTGCTAATCCACAGAGTTACTGCTTTGACCACAGCCAGAGTCATATCTGTGTTAATCCACAGAGTTACTGCTTTGACCACAGCCAGAGTCATATCTGTGCTAATCCACAGAGTTACTGCTGTGACCACAGTCAGGGTCATATCTGTGTTAATCCACAAAGTTACTGCTTTGACCACAGCCAGGGTCATATCTGTGCTAATCCACAGAGTTACTGCTTTGACCACAGCCAGGGTCATATCTGTGTTAATCCACAGAGTTACTGCTTTGACCACAGCCAGAGTCATATCTATGATAATCCACAGAGTTACTGCTTTGACCACAGCCAGAGTCATATCTGTGTTAATCCACAGAGTTACTGCTTTGACCACAGCCAGAGTCATATCTGTGCTAATCCACAGAGTTACTGCTTTGACCACAGCCAGAGTCATATCTGTGCTAATCCACAGAGTTACTGCTTTGACCACAGCCAGAGTCATATCTGTGTTAATCCACAGAGTTACTGCTTTGACCACAGCCAGAGTCATATCTGTGCTAATCCACAGAGTTACTGCTTTGACCACAGTCAGGGTCATATCTGTGTTAATCCACAAAGTTACTGCTTTGACCACAGCCAGGGTCATATCTGTGCTAATCCACAGAGTTACTGCTTTGACCACAGCCAGGGTCATATCTGTGTTAATCCACAGAGTTACTGCTTTGACCACAGCCAGAGTCATATCTGTGTTAATCCACAGAGTTACTCTTTTGACCACAACCAGGGTCATATCTGTGTTAATCCACAGAGTTACTCTTTTGACCACAACCAGGGTCATATCTGTGTTAATCCACAGAGATACTGCTTTGACCACAGTCAGGGTCATACATGAATTATTGCTTTGACCACAGCCAGGGTCATAGATGAGTTAATGCTTTGACCACAGTCAGGGTCATGTCTGTGTTAATCCACAGAGCAGTCCTAACGTCTCACTACCCCTCTAGATCGTACTCTGTCAACCGTTCCTAACCGACCACACTCTCTTGATCCTACCCTCCACACCCCTCTAATCACAACGCCTTTAACCGTACCCTTTTGACCCTACGAACCAGCCTAATCGACCAATCCACCCTCTCAACCAGACTCCTCTCAACACTCTTCTTGACCGTATAGACATGTCACTCTCTCTACCAGGTGATTTTGAACCGACGATGACGTGGTGACGACTTCTCTCCCCCAATTTTCCCCCCCATTTTGTTTCACCTTTATTTAACAAGGTAGGCTAGTTGAGAACAAGTCATTTGCAACTGTGACCTGGCCAAGATAAAGCAAAGCAGTGTGACACAGACAACAACATAGAGTTACACATGGAGTAAACAATAAACAAACCAATAACACAGTAGAAAAAGAAAGTCTATATACAGTTTGTGCAAAAGGCATGAGGAGGTAGGCAATAAATAGGCCATAGGAGCGAATAATTACAATTTAGCAGATTAACACTGGTTTAACATTTAATTTAACACAGTTATTGTAGCCAAGGACTCTCTTCTCTGTCTCTCTCTCTCTCCCCTTTCCCACAACTCCAAAGCTCTTTTGAGTTAAGTGGTACTGTAATGAAATGAAATTGACTTGTAATAAAAAAAAAATGTCACCAGGGTTTTGCCATTCAAGGTTGAATTCATTTGGTCTCACTAGCATCCTGTCTATTCTCTGTTTAAATGTAGGAGTTGTCGGGTACTCATGTCTGTCTGTGTGTCTGTCATTGAGATGTCACAGAGCTAGCTGCAGTAATAGCTCACGGTCACTTTACATGTATATTTTTGACATCTGCTTAGTGGGGGCTGGCGGAATAGCTTGCAGCACTGGTTTGTCTGTGTGTTGTGTGTTGTGTGTGTGTGTGTGTGTGTGTGTGTGTGTTGTGTGTGTGTGTGTGTGTGTGTGTGTGTGTGTGTGTGTGTGTGTGTGTGTGTGTGTGTGTGTGTGTGTGTGTGTGTGTGTGTGTGTGTGTGTGTGTGTGTGTGTGTGTGTGTGTGTGTGTGTGTGTGTGTGTGTGATAGCTCTTCAGACTCCCTGAGCTGCACCTCCCCACCCCGTTCCAATCTAATGAAGTTGGAGTGTCCAGACTGACAGCTTAATTATGTTTTATGAAAGTGGGACAAATGGAACTGTGTATCCATTACATTCTGATCTGGAAGCACCGACAGTCCTCACTGTACCACTGTCTGTGGACTCTAATCCACACACACCAGCCCCCACCATCCTGACAGCCAGGCCGATCACACACCTCTCCCAATCTCAGTCCCATTTCCTGTTTTTTTACTCACCCCCTCCTCACTTCTGATATTAAACAGTCTGTTGTCTCTACACCTCATCTAACATATCTGACTGACTTCCTTTACCTCTCTCATATCTCTCTCTGTTTCCCCCCTTCCCTCTCTCTGTTTTGCGGAGTGGAACAGCGAAACCCAAGAGCAGACTCAGACGAGGAGACTGGGATGAAGTAACCAAGGTATTTATTGAAACACAGGGGGAAGATGGAGGGCAGGCCAGGGGAGGCTCGGGCGGGTTGCAGAAAACCAGGTGCGGAGGCTGAGGCTGGAGCGAGAGGGGTTGGGACAGGGTAAGCAGGTCTGGAGGGGAATCCAAGGGAGCAGTAGAGTGGGGAGAGGGAGAGGGAGAGAGCACTGGGGGAGTGGCGTCAGGTCAAGGAGACACAAGATGAACAGTAGAGGGCGTGGCAGAAGCAGATGTAACACTTTCACCTTCCTCATCTCTCTTTCCTTTATCTCTCTCTATATCCCCCTCTCTCTTTACCCCTTCCACCCTCTCCTTCTTTCTCTCATTCCCCTCATCCGTTCTCCCCCTCTCACTACCCCCTCCCTCCCTCCTTCCATCCTTTCTCTCCAGAGTGTGAAGTCCATATGTTGTTTGACAGCATGCCTCAGTAAATTATCACTGTATCTAAATGTTGATGACTGGGACTTTGGGAGATGCAGGTAGATAGAAAGGAGGTGTGTGTGCTTGTGTGGATGAAGGGTTGTTTATGAAGGGAGGAGGCTGGGGAGATGGGATGATATGATGGGGGAGGGGGGGTAGAGGGGGGTAGAGGGGGTTTGGGGTTTCTGGCAGATGTCAAACAGTTGAATCTTCTCACGGACACGCTGACAACTCACTCAGTAGCTATGGAGGGGGGGGGGGTAACAGACTTGTAAGAGGGGGTAACAGATGTGACCTGCCCTCCACCCCATCTGTGGTCTGACACCTGACAGGACTCCCCAATACACTCCAAAACGTATCACTCCCGGTCCAGGGGTCAAGGGTCAAGGGGGTATGGAAGGTGAGGGGGGAGAGAGGGGAGGCAAGGCCAGGATATGCTGTTAAAAGGTAATAGTATGGAAATGACTCCCCATATTGTCTGAGAGAGGCACACACACACACACACACATACATTTTCCAGGGTCAGACGATACAATCTCTTGACAGAGTCACTCACCTTTCGTCTCATTATTAAACCTCGGTAAAACAGCAGCCAAATGTGTGTGTGTTCTGATGGACCCCTGCCTCCTTAGGACATTACCTATCATATTAACCACATGACAGGCTGTGTGTGTGTGTGTGTGTGTGTGTTGATGTGTGTGTAAATGACCTCTCATAATAAACCACCTGTCAGTCATCATGATTACACACAGCCTAAAATGTCTGCCCTGGCATCATCCAGATGGGGTCTACATATTGGTAGTGGATGAGGTAAGTTACCCTCTAGACAATGTAAAGAGCCTTCAGACCTGGTGCTATGTCAATGGAAAATGAGATTCATCATTTTAAATGCACATGCATAGGTGGGTGCGTCCGTGCGCACACGTGTGTGTGTGTGTGTGTGTGTGTGTGTGTGTGTGTGTGTGTGTGTGTGTGTGTGTGTGTGTGTGTGTGTGTGTGTGTGTGTGTGTGTGTGTGTGTGTGTGTGTGTGTGTGTGTGTGTGATTGCGCAAAGGATGAGTGAGTGTGGATAATGACTTGTGTTGTGGTCAGTGGCTGGGCTACAATAGGATTAGAACCAACACCTGGGCATGGCGTATGTATGTCTGACTACACTGATAGAGGGCTGACCAGGATACTCAGTCAAATATAATACCAGACAAACATAATAAATAACAACATTGATACAGGGCTGACCAGGATACTGACTATAATATAATATAATATAATTCCAGACCAACATAATAAATAACAACATTGATACAGGGCTGACCAGGATACTGACTATATTATAATATAATACCAGACCAACATAATAAATAACAACATTGATACAGGGCTGACCAGGATACTGACTATAATATAATATAATACCAGACCAACATAATAAATAACAACATTGATACAGGGCTGACCAGGATACTGACTATAATATAATATAAGACCAGACGAACATAATAAATAACAACATTGATACAGGGCTGACCAGGATACTGACTATAATATAATACCAGACCAACATAATAAATAACAACATTGATACAGGGCTGACCAGGATACTGACTATAATATAATATAATACCAGACCAACATAATAAATAACAACATTGATACAGGGCTGACCAGGATACTGACTATAATATAATATAATATAATACCAGATCAACATAATAAATAACAACATTGATACAGGGCTGACCAGGATACTGACTATAATATAATATAATACCAGACGAACATAATAAATAACAGCACTGATACAGGGCTGACCAGGATACTGACTATAATATAATATAATACCAGATCAACATAATAAATAACAACATTGATACAGGGCTGACCAGGATCCTGACTATAATATAATATAATATCAGACCAACATAATAAATAACAACATTGATACAGGGCTGACCAGGATACTGACTATAATATAATATAATATAATACCAGACCAACATAATACATAACAACATTGATACAGGGCTGACCAGGATCCGGACTATAATATAATATAATACCAGACCAACATAATAAATAACAACATTGATACAAGGCTGACCAGGATACTGACTATAATATAATATAATATAATACCAGACCAACATAATAAATAACAACATTGATACAGGGCTGACCAGGATACTGACTATAATATAATATAATACCAGACCAACATAATAAATAACAACATTGATACAGGGCTGACCAGGATACTGACTATAATATAATATAATACCAGACGAACATAATAAATAACAGCACTGATACAGGGCTGACCAGGATACTGACTATAATATAATATAATACCAGACGAACATAATAAATAACAACATTGATACAGGGCTGACCAGGATACTAACTATAATATAATATAATACCAGATCAACATAATAAATAACAACATTGATACAGGGCTGACCAGGATATTGACTATAATATAATATAATACCAGACCAACATAATAAATAACAACATTGATACAGGGCTGACCAGGATACTGACTATAATATAATATAATATAATACCAGACCAACATAATAAATAACAACATTGATACAGGGCTGACCAGGATACTGACTATAATATAATATAATATAATACCAGACCAACATAATAAAAAAAAAAACATTGATACAGGGCTGACCAGGATACTGACTATAATATAATATAATATAATACCAGATCAACATAATAAATAACAACATTGATACAGGGCTGACCAGGATCCTGACTATACTTGATACAGTATACTGCACACTTATATTGTACTTCTGATGCGTAATGATTGTGATACAATTATATTTTTGTGATACAATGCAGAGTTTGTCGGCACAACATTATTTACACTAACATTGTGCAGTGTCTCCACAGTACTTTTGTAATATTGGGATGAATCTTGTCCTGGGGCAGAACTGAGCAGTTTACGCTAGATGGGCCAGCCGCAAAGTCAACATTGGCTATATCATAACATTTTCATGAAAAAAAAAAAAAATCTGATTACATGACTTTGTGGCTGTGCCAGCCCGCAGGGCTTCCAGTACATGAGTTATCCCAATAAATGCCAACCTGCAACTTTTGTGCAGTATCACAGTCATTGTGCCAAATGCGTTGTTCATCGATTGTACAACATGAGTGTGAACGGGGCCTTTGTGAGTCGACTGAGTTAGAATGTCTCCTAATGATGACTAACACCACAGTGCCATCCCCTATAGAGTGAGCCGAGACAGGCACACGTGCTACGACGGCACATCGACCATTCACACAGCAGATAGCCCGGTGCCACGACAACCCACATGACAACCAATGACACGGCGCGACAGAGCAGAACGCAGTTGTCAGGGCGACGAGGGAGTGATTGATGGGAGGGCCGATGCCCCCTGAGTGTGTACCATGTCTGTCGGCAGGTGAGCCGCCCCGCCATATGGACATGGTGTCGGTTCTGAGATTAGCTACTTAGCCACCTAGCCACAGCCTGACCGCCCAGTTGACCGTACAGGAACCAGTAGCTACTAAGCCAACTAGCCACAGCCTGACCGCCCAGTTGACCAGTACAGGAACCAGTAGCTACATAGCCACCTAGCCACAGCCTGACTGTGGCTAGGTGACCAAATCAAATCAAACTTTATTTGTCACATGCGCCGAATACAAGAAGTGTAGACTTCACCGTGAAATGCTTACTTACAAGCCCTTAACCAACAGTGTAGGTCAAGAAGAGTTAAGAAAATATTTATCAAATAGACAAAAATAAAAAGTAATAATAAAAGAATAACAATAACAATAACAATAACGAGGTTATATACAGGGGGCACCGGCACCGAGTCAGTGTGCGGGGGTACAAGTTAGTTGAGGTAATTTGTACATGTAGGTAATTTGTACATGAAGTGACTATGCATAGAAAATAAACAGTGAGCTGCAGCAGTGTACAAAAAGGGAGGGGGTCAATGTAAATTGTCCGGTGGCGATTTTATTAATTGTTCAGCAGTCTTATGGCTTGGGCATAGAAGCTGTTGAGGAGCCTTTTGGTCCTAGACTTGGCGCTCCGGTACCGCTTGCCGTGCGGTAGCAGAGAAAACAGTCTATAACTTCGGTGACTGGAGTCTCTGACAATTTTATGGGCTTTCCTCTGACACCGCCTATTATATAGGTCCTGAATGGCAGGAAGCTTGGCCCCAGTAACATACTGGGCCGTTCGCACTACCCTCTGTAGCACCTTACGGTCAGATGCCGAGCAGTTGCCATACCAGGCGGTGATGCAACCGGTCATGATGCTCTCGAAGGTGCAGCTGTAGAACCTTTTGGGGATCTGGGGACCCATGCCAGATCTTTTCAGTCTCCTGAGGGGGAAAAGGTTTTGTCGTGCCCTCTTCACGACTGTCTTGGTATGTGTGGACCATGATAGTTCGTTGGTGATGTGGACACCAAGGAACTTGAAACTTTCGACCTGCACCACTACAGCCCCGTCAATGTTAATTTGGGCCTGTTCGGTCCCCATTAACAGTAGTCCACGATCAGCTCCTTTGTCTTGCTCACATTGAGGGAAAGGTTGTTGTCCTGGCACCAGTTCTCTGACCTCCTCACTATAGGCCGTCTCATCATTGTCGGTGATCAAGCCTACCACTTTTGTGTCAATGAACAGCATTCTCATATAGGTGTTCCTTTTGTCCAGGTTAGAAAAGGCAGTGTGGAGTGCGTTTGAGATTGGGTCGTCTGTGGATCTGTTGGTGCGTTATGCGAATTGGAGTGGGTCTAGGGTGTCCGGGAGGATGCTGTTGATGTGAAGCATGACCAGCCTTTCAAAGCACTTCATGGCTACTGACTTGAGTGCCACGGGGCAGTAATCATTTAGGCAGGTTACCTTTGCTTCCTTGGGCACATGGACTATGGTGGTCTGCTTGAAACATGTAGTTATTACTGACTCGGTCAGGGAGAGGTTGAAAAAGTCAGTGAAGACACTTGCCAGTTGGTCTGGGCATGCTTTGAGTAAACATCCTGGTAATCCGTCTGGACCAGCAACTTTGTGAATGTTGACCTGTTTAAAGGTTTTGTTCACATCGGCTACAGAGAGCGTAATCAAACAGTCATCCAGAACAGCTGGTGTTCTCGTGCATGCTTCCGTGTTGCTTGCCTCGAAGCGAGCATAAAATACATTTAACTCGTCTGGTAGGTTCGCGTCAATGGGCAGCTCACGTCTGGGTTTCCCTTTGTAGTCCGTAATAGTTTTCAAGCCCTGTCACATCCGACTAGCGTCAGAATCGGTGTAGTAGGATTCAATCTTAATCCTGTATTGATGCTTTGATTGTTTGGTTCATCTGAGGGCATAGCTGGATTTCTTATAAACGTCCGGATTAGTCTCCCGCTCCTAGTCTCCCAGCTCTAGCCTTTAGCTCGATGCGGATGCGGATGTTTCCTGTAATCCCACTGCTTCTGGTTAGGATATGTACGTACAGTCATTGTGGGGACGACATCGTCGATGCACTTATTGATGAAGCCGATGACTGAGGTGGTGTACTCCTCAATGCCATTGGATGAATCACGGAACATATTCCAGTCTGTGCTAGCAAAACAGTCCAGTAGTGTAGCATCCGTGTCATCTGACCACTTCCGTATTGAGTGAGTCACTGGTACTTCCTGCTTTAGTTTTTGCTTGTAAGCAGGAATCAGGAGGATAGAATTATGGTCAGATTTGCCAAATGGAGGGTGGGGGAGAGCTTTGTATGCATCTCTGTGTGTGGAGTAAAGGTGGTCTAGGAATGTTTTTCTCTGGTTGTACATCTGACATGCTGGAAAAAAATTGGGTAAAACTGATTTAAGTTTGCCTGCATTAAAGTCTCCGGCCACTAGGAGCGCCGCTTCTGGGTGAGCATTTTCTTCTTTGCTTATGGCCTTATAGAGTTGGTTTTAGCAGTCTTAGTGCCAGCTTCGTTCTGTGGTGGTAAATAGACGGCTACAAATAATATAGATGAGATCTCTCTTGGTAGATAGTATGGTCTACAGCTTATCATAAGGTACTCTACCTCAGGTGAGCAATACCTCGAGACTTCTTTAATATTAGACATCGCGCACCAGCTGTTATTGATAAATAGACACACACCCCCACCCCGTGTCTTACCAGAGGTAGCGTCTCTGTTCTGCTGTGCTGGAAAATCCCGCTAGCTCTATGTTGTCCGTGTCGTCGTTCAGCCACGTCTCGGTGAAACATGTTACAGTTTTTAATGTCCCGTTGGTAGGATAATCTTAATCGTAGGACATCAATTTTATTTTCCAACGATTGCACGTTAGCAAGAAGAACGGATGGCAGTGGGAGTTTACTTGCTCGCCTACAGATTCTCTGAAGGCTGCCCGATCTGCAGCCCCTTTTCCTGCATCTTTTCTTCACATAAAAGGCGGGGATTTGGGCCTGTTCCAGTGAAAGCAGGATATCCTTCTCATCGGACTCGTTAAAGGAAAAAGTTTCTTCCAGTCCGCGGTGAGTAATCCCTGTTCTGATGTTCAGAAGTTATTTTCCGTCATAAGAGACGATAGCAGCAACATTATGTACACAATAAGTTTAAAAAATAAGTCACACAAAACGCAAAAAAACGAACAAAATAGCGCAATTGGTTGGGAGAATGTAAAACGTTAGCCAAGTTCTTCGACGCCTGTCATGCCCTGGCCTTAGTTATCTTTGTTTTCTTTATTATTTTTAGTTAGGTCAGGGTGTGACATGGGGGATGTTTGTGTGTTTTTGTCTAGTCTAGGGTGTTTGTATTGTCTAGGGGGTTTTGTAGAGTTCATGGGGTTGTGTTCAGTGTAGGTGTTTATGTAAGTCTATGGTTGCCTGGATTGGTTCTCAATTAGAGACAGCTGTCTATCGTTGTCTCTGATTGAGAGCCATATTTAGGCAGCCATAGTCATTAGGTAGGTTGTGTGTAATTGTCTATGTTTGACGTTAGTAGCTTGTGTCTGCACTTTCGTTTGTTAGCTTCACGGTCGTTTGTTTTTTTGTCTAGTTTGTATTAGTGTTCGTGTTCGTTTCATCTTCAAATAAATAGAAGATGTATTTATATCACGCTGCGCCTTGGTCCTCTCTTTCACCTAAAGACGATCGTGACAACGCCATCTTTGTACAGGAACCAGTAGCTACTTAACCAACTAGCCAGAGCCTGACCGCCCAGTTGACCAATACAGAAATTAATACATTAAGTGAATGAGAAACAAACCTGTCACTGTCTGTACCTACATCTCTCTACCTCCCTCTATCGCTTTCTCTCTACATCTCGTTGTATCTATACTGCCCTACAAAGACAAAACGCAGTAACTCATTTAGGTAATGTAATTTTCTTTGCTGCAAATCTAAATTCAAAGTATTTGTATTTCTAGACAGACAGAAATTTCTGATACTCCATAATATATTCAGAGCAAATGGCTTGTTATTGTGTCAGGAAACTAAATGAATCAGATAACTATCACATTATTCAGATAATATACCTATCCATTACAACAGATCAAAGATTTCTGACCATATTCATAGTTACTGCATTTTTCCTTTGCAGTGCAGTATACAGTATCTCTCCACACCACTGATTGTCTCTTTCTCTCACAGAACATCTGGATCGGCCCACAGCCCTTCCATCAGTCTCAGCCCCCAGGCCTTCCATCAGTCTCAGCCCCCAGGCCTTCCATCAGTCAGCCCCCAGCCCTTCCATCAGTCTCAGCCCACAGCCCTTCCATCAGTCTCAGCCCCCAGGCCTTCCATCAGTCTCATCCCCCAGGCCTTCCATCAGTCTCATCCCCCAGGCCTTCCATCAGTCTCATCCCCCAGGCCTTCCATCAGTCTCAGCCCCCAGGCCTTCCATCAGTCTCAGCCCCCAGGCCTTCCATCAGTCTCAGCCCCCAGGCCTTCCATCAGTCTCAGCCCCCAGGACTTCCATCAGTCTCAGCCCCCAGGCCTTCCATCAGTCTCTACCACCAGGCCTTCCATCAGTCTCTACCACCAGGCCTTCCATCAGTCTCTACAACCAGGCCTTCCATCAGTCTCTACCACCAGGCCTTCCATCAGTCTCTACCACCAGGCCTTCCATCAGTCTCTACCACCAGGTCTACACCAGCTGTCTGCACTCAATCAATCAATCAAGTTTATTTTATATAGCCCTTCGTACATCAGCTAATATCTCGAAGTGCTGTACAGAAACCCAGCCTAAAACCCCAAACAGCTAGTAATGCAGTTGTAGAAGCACGGTGGCTAGGAAAAACTCCCTAGAAAGGCCAAAACCTAGGAAGAAACCTAGAGAGGAACCAGGCTATGAGGGGTGGCCAGTCCTCTTCTGGCTGTGCCGGGTGGAGATTATAACAGAACTATGCCAAGATGTTCAAAAATGTTCATAAGTGACAAGCATGGTCAAATAATAATCATGAATAATTTTCAGTTGGCTTTTCATAGCCGATCATTAAGAGTTGAAAAACAACAGGTCTGGGACAGGTGGCGGTTCCATAACCGCAGGCAGAACAGCTGAAACTGGAATAGCAGCAAGGCCAGGCGGACTGGGGACAGCAAGGAGTCACCACGCCCGGTAGTCCCGACGTATGGTCCTAGGGCTCAGGTCCTCCGAGAGAAAGAAAGAGAGAAGGAGAAAATTAGAGAGAGCCAAGATTGTCAAAATGTTCATAAATGACAAGCATGGTCAAATAATAATCAGGAATAAATGTCAGTTGGCTTTTCATAGCCGATCATTAAGAGTTGAAAACAGCAGGTCTGGGACAGGTAGGGGTTCCGTAACCGCAGGCAGAACAGTTGAAACTGGAATAGCAGCAAGGCCAGGCGGACTGGGGACAGCAAGGAGTCATCATGCCCGGTAGTCCTGACGTATGGTCCTAGGGCTCAGGTTCTCAGAGAGAGAGAAAGAAAGAGAGAACGAGAGAATTAGAGAGAGCATACTTAAATTCACACAGGACACTGGATAAGACAGGAGAAGTACTCCAGGTATAACCAACTGACCCTAGCCCCCCGACACATAAACTACTGCAGCATAAATACTGGAGGCTGAGACAGGAGCGGTCAGGAGACACTGTGGCCCCATCCGAAGATACCCCCGGACAGGGCCAAACAGGAAGGATATAACCCCACCCACTTTGCCAAAGCACAGCCCCCGCACCACTAGAGGGAAATCTTCAACCACCAACTTACAATCCTGAGACAAGGCCGAGTATAGCCCACAAAGATCTCCACCACAGCACAAACCAAGGGGGGGCGCCAACCCAGACAGGAAGATCACGTCAGTAACTCAACCCACTCAAGTGACGCACCCCTCCTAGGGACGGCATGAAAGAGCACCAGTAAGCCAGTGACTCAGCCCCTGTAATAGGGTTAGAGGCAGAGAATCCCAGTGGAGAGAGGGGAACCGGCCAGGCAGAGACAGCAAGGGCGGTTCGTTGCTCCAGAGCCTTTCCGTTCACCTTCACACTCCTGGGCCAGACTACACTCAATCATATGACCTACTGAAGAGATAAGTCTTCAGTAAAGACTTAAAGGTTGAGACCGAGTCTGCGTCTCTCACATGGGTAGGCAGACTGTTCCATAAAAATGGAGATCTATAGGAGAAAGCCCTGCCTCCCGCTGTTTGCTTAGAAATTCTAGGGACAATTAGGAGGCCTGCGTCTTGTGACCGTAGCGTACGTATAGGTATGTACGGCAGGACCAACTCGGAAAGATAGGTAGGAGCAAGCCCATGTAACGCTTTATAGGTTAACAGTAAAACCTTGAAATCAGCCCTTGCCTTAACAGGAAGCCAGTGTAGGGAAGCTAGCACTGGAGTAATATGATCAAATTTATTGGTTCTAGTCAGGATTCTAGCAGCCGTATTTAGCACTAACTGAAGTTTATTTAGTGCTTTATCCGGGTAGCCGGAAAGTAGAGCATTGCAGTAGTCTAACCTAGAAGTAACAAATGCATGGATTAATTTTTCTGCATCATTTTTGGACAGAAAATTTCTGATTTTTGCAATGTTACGTAGATGGAAAAAAGCTGTCCTTGAAACAGTCTTGATATGTTCGTCAAAAGAGAGATCAGGGTCAAGAGTAACGCCGAGGTCCTTCACAGTTTTATTTGAGACGACTTTACAACCATCAAGATGAATTGTCAGATTTAACAGAAGATCTCTTTGTTTCTTGGGACCTAGAACAAGCATCTCTGTTTTGTCCGAGTTTAAAAGTAGAAAGTTTTCAGCCAACCACTTCCTTATGTCTGAAACACAGGCTTCTAGCGAGGGCAATTTTGGGGCTTCACCATGTTTCATTGAAATGTACAGCTGTGTGTCATCCGCATAGCAGTGAAAGTTAACATTATGTTTTCGAATAACATCCCCAAGAGGTAAAATATATAGTGAAAACAATAGTGGTCCTAAAACGGAACCTTGAGGAACACCGAAATGTACAGTTGATTTGTCAGAGGACAAACCATTCACAGAGACAAACTGATATCTTTCCGACAGGTAAGATCTAAACCAGGCCAGAACTTGTCCGTGTAGACCAATTTGGGTTTCCAGTCTCTCCAAAAGAATGTGGTGATCGATGGTGTCAAAGGCAGCACTAAGGTCTAGTAGCACGAGGACAGATGCAGAGCCTCGGTCTGACGCCATTAAAAGGTAATTTACCACCTTCACAAGTGCAGTCTCAGTGCTATGATGGGGTCTAAAACCAGACTGAAGCATTTCGTATACATTGTTTGTCTTCAGGAAGGCAGTGAGTTGCTGCGCAACAGCTTTTTCTAAAATTTTTGAGAGGAATGGAAGATTCGATGTAGGCCGATAGTTTTTTATATTTTCCGGGTCAAGGTTTGGCTTTTTCAAGAGAGGCTTTATTACTGCCACTTTTAGTGAGTTTGGTACACATCCGGTGGATAGAGAGCTGTTTATTATGTTCAACATAGGAGGGCCAAGCACTGGAAGCAGCTCTTTCAGTAGTTTAGTAGGAATAGGATCCAGTATGCAGCTTGAAGGTTTAGAGGCCATGATCATTTTCATCATTGTGTCAAGAGATATAGTACTAAAACACTTAAGTGTCTCTCCCGATCCCAGGCCCTGGCAGAGCTGTGCAGATCCAGGACAGCTAAGCCCTGGAGGAATACGCAGATTCAAAGAGGAGTCCGTAATTTGCTTTCTAATGGTCATGATCTTTTCCTCAAAGAAGTTCATGAATTTATTACTGCTGAAGTGAAAGCCATCCTCTCTTGGGGAATGCTGCTTTTTAGTTAGCTTTGCAACAGTATCAAAAAGAAATTTTGGATTGTTCTTATTTTCCTCGATTAAGTTGGAAAAGTAGGATGATCGAGCAGCAGTGAGGGCTCTTCGGTACTGCACGGTACTGTCTTTCCAAGCTAGTCGGAAGACTTCCAGTTTGGTGTGGCGCCATTTCCGTTCCAATTTCCTGGAAGCTTGCTTCAAAGCTCGGGTATTTTCTGTATACCAGGGAGCTAGTTTCTTATGACAAATGTTTTTCGTTTTTAGGGGTGCAACTGCATCTAGGGTATTGCGCAAGGTTAAATTGAGTTCCTCAGTTAAGTGGTTAACTGATTTTTGTCCTCTGACATCCTTGGGTAGGCAGAAGGAGTCTGGAAGGGCATCAAGGAATTTTTGTGTTGTCTGAGAATTTATAGCACGACTTTTGATGCTCCTTGGTTGGGGTCTGAGCAGATTATTTGTTGCGATTGCAAACGTAATAAAATGGTGGTCCGATAGTCCAGGATTATGTGGAAAAACATTGAGATCTACAACATTTATTCCATGGGACAAAACTAGGTCCAGAGTATGACTGTGGCAGTGAGTAGGTCCAGAGACATGTTGGACAAAACCCACTGAGTCGATGATGGCTCCGAAAGACTTTTGGAGTGGGTCTGTGGACTTCTCCATATGAATATTAAAATCACCAAAAATTAGAATATGATCTGCTATGACTACAAGGTCTGATAGGAATTCAGGGAACTCAGAGAGGAACGCTGTATATGGCCCAGGAGGCCTGTAAACAGTAGCTATAAAAAGTGATTGAGTAGGCTGCATAGATTTCATGACTAGAAGCTCAAAAGACGAAAACGTCATTTTTTTTTTTTGTAAATTGAAATTTGCTATCGTAAATGTTAGCAACACCTCCGCCTTTGCGGGATGCACGGGGGATATGGTCACTAGTGTAACCAGGAGGTGAGGCCTCATTTAACACAGTAAATTCATCAGGCTTAAGCCATGTTTCAGTCAGGCCAATCACATCAAGATTATGATCAGTGATTAGTTCATTGACTGTAACTTCCTTTGAAGTGAGGGATCTAACATTAAGTAGCCCTATTTTGAGATGTGAGGTATCACGATCTCTTTCAATAATGGCAGGAATGGAGGAGGTCTTTATCCTAATAAGATTGCTAAGGCGAACACCGCCATGTTTAGTTTTGCCCAACCTAGGTCGAGGCACAGACACAGTCTCAATGGGTATGGCTGAGCTGACTACACTGACTGTGCTATTGGCAGACTCCACTAAACTGGCAGGTTGGCTAACAGCCTGCTGCCTGGCCTGCACCCTATTTCATTGTGGGGCTAGAGGAGTTAGAGCCCTATCTATGTTGGTAGATAAGATGAGAGCACCCCTCCAGCTAGGATGGAGTCCGTCACTCCTCAGCAGGTCAGGCTTGGTCCTGTTTGTGGGTGAGTCCCAGAAAGAGGGCCAATTATCTACAAATTCTATCTTTTGGGAGGGGCAGAAAACAGTTTTCAACCAGCGATTGAGTGCTGAGACTCTGCTGTAGAGCTCGTCACTCCCCCTAACTGGGAGGGGGCCAGAGACAATTACTCGATGCCGACACATCTTTCTAGCTGATTTACACGCTGAAGCTATGTTGCACTTGGTGACCTCTGACTGTTTCATCCTAACATCGTTGGTGCCGACGTGGATAACAATATCTCTATACTCTCTACACTCGCCAGATTTAGCTTTAGCCAGCACCATCTTTAGATTAGCCTTAACGTCGGTAGCCCTGCCCCCTGGTAAACAGTGTATGATCGCTGGGTGATTCGTTTTAAGTCTAATACTGCGGGTAATGGAGTCGCCAATGACTAGGGTTTTCAATTTGTCAGAGCTAATGGTGGGAGCCTTCGGCGTCTCAGACCCCGTAGCGGGAGGAGTAGAGACAAGAGAAGACTCAGCCTCAGACTCCGACTCGCTACATAATGGGGAGAACCGGTTGAAAGTTTCTGTCGGCTGAATGAGCGACACCAGTTGAGCATTCCAACAGCATTTCCCTCCAGAAGCCATGAGAAAGTTGTCCGGCTGCGGGGACTGTGCGGGGGGGTTTATACTAACGTTACTATCTGTACTTACTGGTGGCACAGACGCTGTTTCTTCCTTTCCTACACTGAAATTACCCTTGCCTAACGATTGCGTCTGAAGCTGGGCTTGTAGCACAGCTATCCTCGCCGTAAGGCGATCGTTCTCCTGTATATTATGAGTACAGCGACTGCAATTAGAAGACATCATGTTAATGTTACTACTTAGCTTCGGCTGTTGAAGGTACTGACGAACCATGTCCAGATAAAGCGTCCGGAGTGAAAAAGTTGAATGAGGGAAAAAAGTTGCGATGGAAAAACTAAAAGTATAAACGGTAATTAAAAAGAAAAAAAAAAAAAACGTAAAGTTGTCAGCTAGCAAAGTAAAGTTGGCAGCAAAACGCACAGCAACAAAACGCACAGCAACACGTCTGCAAAATTCAACAGGAAGTGACGCAACAGGTGCTTTTTGTTTGTTGCTGAACACTCATTTGTGTTCCTCTCTCCCCAAATAATGAAATTAGCCACGAGTTTCATGAGGTGCTGCAAGACACAGACGTAGGGTATGTGTGTGTGTGTGTGTCAGTGTGTGTGCGTGTGTGTGTGTGTGTGTCAGTGTGTGTGCGTGCCCATTCGTGTGTGATAGAGAGGAAGGTCAGAGGGATAAAAGTGTTGAAAAATGCTGCTTGCACAAAAATTGACCGTTGTTAAAACCTGCCCAGGGACTGCGGTTGAAAATTAGCCGGCTGGCTAAAACCGGCACTTTTACTGTAAACGTTGATTAATGTGCACTGTCCCTGTAAAAATAAAATAAACTCAAACTCAAAAAGAAATAAAAAAGGGATTTTGACTGTGTCCTTTGTTCACCCCTCATTGCCCTCTCTCTTCCCCCTGAGTCCAGAGAGGTATTTTGTAAAATGTCAGCTACATTTCCTGTGCCCAGGCCTGGTGTGTGTGTGTGTGTGTGTGTGTGTGTGTGTGTGTGTGTGTGTGTGTGTGTGTGTGTGTGTGTGTGTGTGTGTGTGTGTGTGTGTGTGTGTGTGTGTGTGTGTGTGTGTGTGTGTGTGTGTGTGTGTGTGATGCTTACAGACTGTTGTTTTCAACTCTGACCTGTTCACCGGACGTGCTACCTGTCCCAGACCTGCTGTTTTCAACTCTCTAGAGACAGCAGGAGCGGTAGAGATACTCTGAATGATCGGCTATGAAAAGCCAACTGACATTTACTCCTGAGGTACTGACTTGCTGCACCCTCGACAACTACTGTGATTATTATTATTTGACCATGCTGGTCATTTATGAACATTTGAACATCTTGGCCATGTTCTGTTATAATCTCCACCCGGCACAGCCAGAAGAGGACTGGCCACCCCTCATAGCCTGGTTCCTCATAGCCTGGTTCCTGGTTTCTTCCTAGGTTTTGGCCTTTCTAGGGAGTTTTTCCTAGCCACCGTGCTTCTACACCTGCATTGCTTGCTGTTTGGGGTTTTAGGCTGGGTTTCTGTACAGCACTTTGAGATATCAGCTGATGTAAGAAGGGCTGTATAAATACATTTGATTTGATTTGATTTGTTTAGTGGTCTGGGAAGCAGACTGATAGCTACTGTCTGTGACTGTTCGTCACGACTCCACTAGCCCTGGACAATATGGGACAACCAAAACAAGTGCAGCTAGCCAGGGAGTTTTTTTTTTCAGCTCCAGGATCACTGCTATTACATTACATGACCACAGGAGAGAATTATCAGTCTGTTGCCAAGCTCAGAAGTAGGGCTGCATATTTCACTACTACAAACTAAAGTGAGGAAAGTAACAAAAATATATCTATTTTAAAAAGTTGTACTAACCCTCATTTATTTAGGTTAAAAAACATGTTAATCTCTGTCATTCTCTCTCTCTCTCTCTCTCTCTCTCTCTCGCTCTCTCTCTCTCTCTCTCTCTCGCTCTCTCTCTCTCTCTCTCTCTCTCTCTCTCTCTCTCTCGCTGTCTCTCTCTCTCGCTGTCTCTCTCTCGGTCTCTCTCTCTCTCTCTCTCTCTCTCTGTCTCTCTCTGTCTCTCTCTCTCTCTCTCTCTCTCTCTGTCTTTCTCTCTCTCTTTCTTTTTCTCACTCAAATAATTTCAATTAATTTCACTTTAAGAAACTCGGCATGTCTTGGAAAGTAACAACTACTTACTTATTTGTACCCCTCCTTCCAACAGTTTGTCAGCGTCATATACACTGAACAAAAATCTAAACGCAACATGCAACAATTCCAAAGATTTTAATGAGTTACAGTTCATATAAGGAAATCAGTCAATTGAAATAAATAAATGAGGTCCTAATCTATGGATTTCACATGACTGGGAATACAGATGTACATCTGATGATCACAGATACCTTAAAAAAGGTAGGTTGTGTGGATCAGAAAACTAGTCAGTATCTGGTGTGACCACCATTTGCTTCATGCAGCGCGACATATGGAATGTTGTCCCACTCCTCTTCAATGGCTGTGAGAAGTTGGATATTGGCAGGAACTGGAACACGCTGTCGTACATATCGATCCAGGCCATCCCAAACATTCTCAATGGGTGGTGACATGTCTGGTGAGTATGCAGGCCATGGAAGAACTGGGACATTTTCAGATTTGTTTCAGAACATTCAATTCTCTGGAAACAGCTCTGGTGGACATTCCTGCAGTTGGCATACCAATTGCTCGCTCACTTAAATCTTGAGACATTTGTGGCATTGTGGTGTGATACAAAACCGGACATTTTAGTGTGACTTGCACATGATCATGCTGTTTAATCACCTTCTTGATATGCCACACCTGTCAGGTGGATGGATTTTCTTGGCAAAGGATAAAGGCTCACTAACAGGGATGTAAACAAATTTGTGCTCAGAATTTGAGATAAATAAGCTTTTTGTGCAAATGGAACATTTCTGGAATCTTTTATTTCAGCTCATGAAACATGGGAGCAACACTTTACATGTTGTGTTTATATTGTTGTTCAGTGTAGTACTATTGTTCTCTCTCCTGTGTCTGATTTCTCCCCGCCATTCCAGGACCTTGAGAGTTGTGCAGAGGTTGTGTGGAGGTTCTGGTTAGTTCTAATGGACCATCGGCATATCGTGTCCATCAATAGGGTGCTGCCAGTCAACCCTAGCACAATCGTCAGGCCAGGACAGCTGTCAATACAGCATTTAGAAACAGACACCTGCCTCCGTACTCATCACCTCTCACAACAATCGCATGTCAATACCCATAGTCCCGCTGATCAGCTCCCATCTTTGCTGATTCAGCTTGAGGAAGGTGCGTGTGTTGCTGAGACGCAGCACATTATGGACTTCTGATCAGAGGACACACACACACACACACACACACACACACACACACACACACACACACACACACACACACACACACACACACACACACACACAGAGAGAGAGACACACACACAGAGAGAGACACACACAGAGAGAGAGAGACACACACACACACACACACACACACACACACACACACACACACTCACACAGAGAGAGACACACACAAAGAGAGAGACACACACAGAGAGAGACACACACACAGAGAGAGACACACACAGAGAGAGACACACACAGAGAGAGATACACACACACACACACACACACACACACACACACACACACAAAGGGGCATTATTTTGATCACTGCATTGAAAGCCTTTGCTGAAACCTCCTCTCAGAGACATAATGGAACAGGTGAGACATGGCGCCTCCTACTGGAGACCTTTTAACAATGACACATGATGCTGACCTCTGATGACATGACCTGATCTGTGACAGCTATGTAGTAGAGCTCAGTGAGATCAGATATTTTAAGAAAAAGTAGAGGGAAGGTAGAAAAAGGGAACAGAGAGAACGGGAGGAGCGAAGATGGGAGGGGGAGATTACACAGGAAAGAGGGACAGAGAGAATGGGAGGAGGGAGAAGGGAGGGGAGATGACACAGGAAAGAGGGACAGAGAGAACGGGAGGAGCGAAGATGGGAGGGGGAGATGACACAGGAAAGTGGGACAGAGAGAACGGGAGGAGGGAGAAGGGAGGGGAGATGACACAGGAAAGTGGGACAGAGAGAACGGGAGGAGCGAAGATGGGAGGGGAGATGACACAGGAAAGAGGGACAGAGAGAACGGGAGGAGGGAGAAGGGAGGGGTGATGACACAGGAAAGAGGGACAGAGAGAATGGGAGGAGCGAAGATGGGAGGGGGAGATTACACAGGAAAGAGGGACAGAGAGAACGGGAGGAGGGAGAAGGGAGGGGGGATGACACAGGAAAGAGGGACAGAGAGAACGGGAGGAGCGAAGATGGGAGGGGGAGATGACACAGGAAAGTGGGACAGAGAGAACGGGAGGAGGGAGAAGGGAGGGGAGATGACACAGGAAAGTGGGACAGAGAGAACGGGAGGAGCGAAGATGGGAGGGGAGATGACACAGGAAAGAGGGACAGAGAGAACGGGAGGAGGGAGAAGGGAGGGGTGATGACACAGGAAAGAGGGACAGAGAGAACGGGAGGAGGGAAGATGGGAGGGGGAGATGACACAGGAAAGAGGGACAGGGAGAACGGGAGGAGGGAAGATGGGAGGGGGAGATGACAGGAAAGAGGGACAGAGAGAACGGGAGGAGGGAGATGGGAGGGGGAGATGACAGAGGGAACAGAGAAAGGACAGAGGGACAGAGGGACAGAGGGACAGAGGGAACAGAGAAAGGACAGAGGAGAAGAGAGAGACAACACCTGGCTGTATCTGCATGAGAAATGTAATTACAAACGAGAGCGTGAGTGATCCTCAGCTCGCCCACATCTGGTATGGCATCTGGCAGGCAGCTAGTCTACGCCCGCTGCCTGGTACTACCCACCCTAATGTTACTGTCTACATGGCCATTAAGAGACCATGACAAAACGCTCAATCTCTCCCCTCACAGTCTACCACAGACCCAGGGAAGGGACTAGAGAGTGAAGAAGGGAAGGAGATAGAGAGAGGGGTGGCGGAGAGGAAAAGCGAAGGAGAGGGGGGAAGAGAGAGAGACTTTAACAGTCTAAAGTCTTTGATTTGCTGCACCCAGGCGGGCTAAATGTTTTCTGTGGAGACTGAGGCTGAGAGGCTGGGCCCTGAATGCTCAGCCAGGTCGCTCAAGATCCATTGCGAAATCAGATGTCCATCCAGGTAAGCAGGACGTCAGGAGATGAGGTCAAAACCGGGCCACATGGGCAATTAACATCAAGTAGGCTTGGGTTTTGGTAGGGTGTTGTGGATGGGATTGATGGGACTTCCGTAACCCCTACCCTGCCCCAACCTTAACCCCTACCCTGCCCCAACCTTAACCCCTACCCTGCCCCAACCTTAATCCCTACCCTGCCCCAACCTTAACCCCTACCCTACCCCAACCTTACCCCCTACCCTGCCCCAAACTTAACCCCTACCCTGCCCCAACCTTAACCCCTACCCTGCCCCAACCATAACCCCTACCCTGCCCCAACCTTAACCATAACCCTTACCTAAACCTTAGCCGTTTAAAATGTCAACTTCAATGGGGTAGGGACATCCTTAAGATTCCTGATAGCAAGGCCCGATGGTGGATAGCAAGGCCCGATGGTGGATAGCAAGGCCCGATGGTGGATAGCAAGGCCCGATGGTGGATAGCAAGGCCCGATGGTGGATAGCAAGGCCCGATGGTGGATAGCAAGGCCCGATGGTGGATAGCAAGGCCCGATGGTGGATAGCAAGGTAGCAAGGCCCTTTTTATTTATTGAAAAATAATTCAAAGAAGTAGTCTTGAAAGTATTGACGGTATTGAGAAACTATCCCGTGGCTGCTTCCAAATAGCCCAGCATACAGTATATACAGTATACTGCTCAAGCCTACACACCACCCAGAGGACATCCAGCCAACCTGACACAACAGTGGGAAACACTGGAGTCAACATGGGCCAGCATCCCTGTGGAACGCTTCCCACACCTTGTAGAGGCCCCGACAAATTGAGGCTGTTCTTAGGAAGGTGTTCTTAATGATTGTTACACTCAGTGTAATCTCTAACTGGTTCTGCGTGGCTCAGTTGGCAGAGCTTGGAGCTTACAATGCCAAGGGTCATGGGATTGATTCCCGCTGGGGCCACACATATGTAAAATGCATGAATGTAAATTGCTTTGGATAAAGCGTCTGCTAAATGGCATACATTACATTCTGAAAGTATTCAGACCCATTTACGTTTTCCACCTTTTGTTATGTTCCAGCCTTTTTCTAAAATGGATTAAATCATTTTTTCCCCTCATCAATCTACATACAATACCCCATAATGACAAAGCAAAAATATTTTTTTTTATTTTTTTTTTATGTCAGGGAATGTGAACGTGTGTGTGTGTGAGTGCACTGTGTGCTGTGCTTTCTGTCTGCTAGGTCAAGCAGCTGTTACTGGCATCTCGATGGAGACCTGGGGAGGGCATGAACATTTCCCAGCCTGACAATAATCTCACCCCCTCTTCACCCTACCCTTTACCCTCTTCACCCTACCCCTTTACCATCCTGACTCTACCCCTTTACCCTCTTCACCCTACCCCTTTACCCTCCTCACCCTACCCCTTTACCCTCCTCACCCTACCCCTTTATCCTCCTCACCCTACCCGTTTACCCTCCTCACCCTACCCCTTTACCCTCCTCACCCTACCCCTTTACCCTCCTCACCCTACCCCTTTACCCTCTTCACCCTACCCCTTTACCCTCCTCACCCTACCCCTTTACCCTCTTCACCCTACCCCTTTACCCTCCTCACCCTACCCCTTTACCCTCTTCACCCTACCCCTTTACCCTCTTCACCCTACCCCTTTACACTCTTCATCCTACCCCTTTACCCTCCTCACCCTACCCCTTTACCCTCCTCACCCTACCCCTTTACCCTCTTCACCCTACCCCTTTACCCTTTACCCTCCTCACCCTACCCCTTTACCCTCCTCACCCTACCCCTTTACCCTCCTCAACCTACCCCTTTATCCTCCTCACCCTACCCGTTTACCCTCCTCACCCTACCCCTTTACCCTCCTCACCCTACCCCTTTACCCTCCTCACCCTACCCCTTTACCCTCTTCACCCTACCCCTTTACCCTCTTCACCCTACCCCTTTACCCTCTTCATCCTACCCCTTTACCCTCCTCACCCTACCCCTTTATCCTCCTCACCCTACCCCTTTACCCTCCTCACCCTACCCCTTTACCCTCTTCACCCTACCCCTTTACCCTCTTCACCCTACCCCTTTAGTCTCCTCACCCTACCCCTTTACCCTCTTCACCCTACCCCTTTACCCTCCTCACCCTACCCCTTTACCCTCTTCACCCTACCCCTTTACCCTCTTCACCCTACCCCTTTACCCTCCTCACCCTACCCCTTTACCCTCTTCACCCTACCCCTTTACCCTCTTCACCCTACCCCTTTACCCTCCTCACCCTACCCCTTTACCCTCTTCACCCTACCCCTTTACCCTCTTCACCCTACCCCTTTACCCTCTTCATCCTACCCCTTTACCCTCCTCACCCTACCCCTTTATCCTCCTCACCCTACCCCTTTACCATCTTCACCCTACCCCTTTACCCTCCTCACCCTACCCCTTTACCCTCCTCACCCTACCCCTTTACCCTCTTCACCCTACCCCTTTACTCTCCTCACCCTACCCCTTTACCCTCTTCACCCTACCCCTTTACCCTCCTCACCCTACCCCTTTACCCTTTTCATCCTACCCCTTTACCCTCCTCACCCTACCCCTTTACCCTCCTCACCCTACCCCTTTACCCTCTTCACCCTACCCCTTTACCCTCTTCACCCTACCCCTTTACCCTCTTCATCCTACCCCTTTACCCTCCTCACCCTACCCCTTTACCCTCTTCACCCTACCCCTTTACCCTCCTCACCCTACCCCTTTACCCTCTTCACCCTACCCCTTTACCCTCTTCACCCTACCCCTTTACACTCTTCATCCTACCCCTTTACCCTCCTCACCCTACCCCTTTACCCTCCTCACCCTACCCCTTTACCCTCTTCACCCTACCCCTTTACCCTTTACCCTCCTCACCCTACCCCTTTACCCTCCTCACCCTACCCCTTTACCCTCCTCAACCTACCCCTTTATCCTCCTCACCCTACCCGTTTACCCTCCTCACCCTACCCCTTTACCCTCCTCACCCTACCCCTTTACCCTCCTCACCCTACCCCTTTACCCTCTTCACCCTACCCCTTTACCCTCTTCACCCTACCCCTTTACCCTCTTCATCCTACCCCTTTACCCTCCTCACCCTACCCCTTTATCCTCCTCACCCTACCCCTTTACCCTCCTCACCCTACCCCTTTACCCTCTTCACCCTACCCCTTTACCCTCTTCACCCTACCCCTTTAGTCTCCTCACCCTACCCCTTTACCCTCTTCACCCTACCCCTTTACCCTCCTCACCCTACCCCTTTACCCTCTTCACCCTACCCCTTTACCCTCTTCACCCTACCCCTTTACCCTCCTCACCCTACCCCTTTACCCTCTTCACCCTACCCCTTTACCCTCTTCACCCTACCCCTTTACCCTCCTCACCCTACCCCTTTACCCTCTTCACCCTACCCCTTTACCCTCTTCACCCTACCCCTTTACCCTCTTCATCCTACCCCTTTACCCTCCTCACCCTACCCCTTTATCCTCCTCACCCTACCCCTTTACCATCTTCACCCTACCCCTTTACCCTCCTCACCCTACCCCTTTACCCTCCTCACCCTACCCCTTTACCCTCTTCACCCTACCCCTTTACCCTCCTCATCCTACCCCTTTACCCTCCTCACCCTACCCCTTTACCCTCCTCACCTTACCCCTTTACCCTCTTCACCCTACCCCTTTACTCTCCTCACCCTACCCCTTTACCCTCTTCACCCTACCCCTTTACCCTCCTCACCCTACCCCTTTACCCTTTTCATCCTACCCCTTTACCCTCCTCACCCTACCCCTTTACCCTCCTCACCCTACCCCTTTACCCTCTTCACCCTACCCCTTTACCCTCTTCACCCTACCCCTTTACCCTCTTCATCCTACCCCTTTACCCTCCTCACCCTACCCCTTTATCCTCCTCACCCTACCCCTTTACCCTCTTCACCCTACCCCTTTACCCTCCTCACCCTACCCCTTTACCCTCCTCACCCTACCCCTTTACCCTCCTCACCCTACCCCTTTATCCTCCTCACCCTACCCCTTTACCCTCTTCACCCTACCCCTTTACCCTCCTCACCCTACCCCTTTACCCTCTTCACCCTACCCCTTTACCTTCCTCACCCTACCCTTTTACCCTCTTCACCCTACCCCTTTACCCTCCTCACCCTACCCCTTTACCCTCTTCACCCTACCCCTTTACTCTCCTCACCCTACCCCTTTACCCTCTTCACCCTACCCCTTTACCTTCCTCACCCTACCCTTTTACACTCTTCACCCTACCCCTTTACACTCCTCACCCTACCCCTTTACCCTCCTCACCCTACCCCTTTACCCTCCTCACCCTACCCCTTTACCCTCCTCACCCTACCCCTTTACCCTCTTCACCCTACCCCTTTACCCTCTTCACCCTACCCCTTTACCCTCTTCACCCTACCCCTTTACTCTCCTCACCCTACCCCTTTACCCTCTTCACCCTACCCCTTTACCCTCCTCACCCTACCCCTTTACCCTCTTCACGCTACCCCTTTACCCTCGTCACCCTACCCCTTTACCCTCCTCACCCTACCCCTTTACCCTCTTCACCCTACCCCTTTACCCTCCTCACCCTACCCCTTTACCCTCTTCATCCTACCCCTTTACCCTCCTCACCCTACCCCTTTACCCTCCTCACCCTACCCCTTTACCCTCTTCACCCTACCCCTTTATCCTCTTCACCCTACCCCTTTACCCTCTTCATCCTACCCCTTTACCCTCCTCACCCTACCCCTTTACCCTCTTCATCCTACCCCTTTACCCTCCTCACCCTACCCCTTTACCCTCCTCACCCTACCCCTTTACCCTCTTCATCCTACCCCTTTATCCTCTTCACCCTACCCCTTTACCCTCCTGACCCCCTCTCAGTCTGACAATGAGATCTCCCTCTCATCCCCTCACCCCTTCCTTACGCTCTCAGCCTGATCTCTCTGGGTCACTCCTCCCCACCCTCTTTACCCCTCACCTCTCCCCTTTCCAACCCATCTTTCTCACTCAACCATCAACAGATTTATTAACCCCTAACAAACCTTTAAAAAACGGAATGTGTTGGACATATGTGGAATGGAGGTCAGGTGTGTGTCTCTTAAGTTCTCCTACTGTGAGGCTGCAGTGTACTGAGACTGCCTGTCACTTCCCTGTCACACCTCTGACCCTTTATCCCTACCACCCCTCCCTCACACACACACTTCCAAGAAACCCCTCATTCTGTCATACCCCCATCCCAACACACACAAACACACTTAGCACATGTACCGAGAAAAGCCGACTATCTCATCCCTCTGCTCATTTTCCCCATCCTAGAATCAGGCTAATGCGGAGGGTTTTCTACTGAGCGGGCCACACTCGGCAGCCCAAAATAAATGTGCTTAATTTGAGAGAGTGGAGCACCTCATCTGCTTGTAGCACCCTGATTTAATTTCCCCCCGAAAACGGAGTGCTTTGTTCTGACCGCGCAGAGAAGTGTGTGTGTTTATGTGTGTATGGTGATGAATTCAGGGCAGCAGTGTGTAGTTTGGAAATGCAGCAAAGCTATCTGTTTGATTGTTGTGCTCTGGCCTAGTCCATCACTTCCCTATAACTCAGCCTGTGCTGACAGTGTGTGTGTGTGTGTGTGTGTGTGTGTGTGTGTCCGGCAGTGAATTCTCTTTTCATGAGTGATTGTGACAGCCCTGTCATCACCCCCTCAAGCCCCCTCATGGCTGTTCTGCTACAACCTGCCCAAAAAAGAAAAATAAATATAGGTTGTATTTACATTGGTGTCTTCTCTCTCTCTCTCTCTCTCTCTCTCTCTCTCTCTCTCTTTCTCTCTCTCTCTCTCTCTCTCTCTCTCTCTCTCTCTCTCTCTCTCTCTCTCTCTCTCTCTCTCTCTCTCTCTCTATATATATATATATATATATATATATATATATCTCACTGGGTTGTGTTTCTGACCATGCACCGCGTGTTCCTGTAGGAGCAGAACTGTAATCTCTGGTGGTCGGTGGCGCTGTGGTCGGTGAGGAACGGTAGCAGAGAGGAGCGGCTGCTGGAACTAACTGGGCCCTTAATCACGCCTGTAACAGGCGCATTACCGGCAGCGGCAGCCCGCTAATGATGAATGCCTGAGCCTCCGCTCAAACCCTGACCTCCTTTTCTGCTGCGCTGCAGAAAAAGCTGTCGGGGTATTTATAGTTGGGCCTGAGTCCACTTTGTAACTGGCCTACATGGCAGGGGAACACCACCAGGTAGCTGTGTGTGGGGACTGTTTGCGAGAGAGTGTGTATAGGTACGTATGTGTGTATGTGAGTACCTGTGTAGTGACTGTGTGTGTGTGGTCTGATTTATAACCCTGTCCCCTCCACACACACACCAGAGGGTGACCTGGTGTAAACCCTAACCCCTCGTCCAGGCCCTGCGATTACCCAGAAACCCTTGCAGCGTGGCAGCGGCCACAACCCAGAACAAAGTGGCGCCTCAGAATTAGAGCTGGCCGCTGAGGGAGGGAGGGAGCGATGGAGGGTTTAGTTATTTATTTATATATGTAGTTAGTAGAAGTTGAGGAAGGACAAACTAATGTCAGAGACTGGGGCGGTGTGTACTTCCTGCTCTCGGGGTACACATGTGATCACCCTGTCACTCACACTCCATCGCCATGACAATCATCACCATGCCTACCGACCGACGCCTGGGGGCGGGGACAAGCCTGTCCTTGTAAACAGGCGACCCCTCCGCACACTGACACTAACGATGGCGGAACAGCGCACACACACTCACACTCAAACATGCTGTCACCACCAAATACACATAACCTCAGCAAGCTGAGAATTAGTTTCGGTAAAGATTTCTTTGTAAAAATCACTATAGATCAAAACCCGATAAAAGTCTTGACTAGTAGCATGGTGTGGAATTCCACTAATTTAAGGCTCTGAAAGGTCAATAATTGCATTAATACGTGGATTTTGTTTTATTATTTGTGACGTGTGAAGCTGACCGAAGTGGCTATGGTGTGTTTCTGTGTGGTGTGTGTGACATGTCACTTTGTGTGTGTGTGTTGAGTTTAGTATGCAGCATGCCAGTATTTGTGGATGATCTGTGCCATGTCGATCTGTGTGTGTTGAGTTTAGTATGCAGCATGCCAGTATTTGTGGATGATCTGTGCCATGTCGATCTGTGTGTGTTGAGTTTAGCATTCGGCATATCTGTGTTTGTGGAGATATGTGTGTGGTGGAGTATGTGTCATGTCAGCATGTGTGTGTGTGTTTGTGTGTGTGTGCACGTCTCCAACTCAATCATCAAGTTTGCAGACGACACAACAGTGGTAGGCCTGATTACCAGCAACGACGAGCCTACAGGGAGGAGGGCCCGGGCAGAGTGGTGCCAGGAAATAACCTCTCCCTCAACGTCAACAAAATAAGGACCTGATCATGGACTTCAGGAGACAGGCTTCATCCACATCGACGGGTCCGCAGTGGAGAAGGTGAAAAGCTTCAAGTTCCTTGGCTTACACATCACTGACAATCTGTGAAATGGTCCACCCACACAGACAGTGTGGTGAAGAAGGCACAACAGCAGCTCTTCAACCTCAGGAGGCTGAAGAAATTCCGCTTGTCCCCTAAGCCTCTTTGGGCTGCAAGGGGCAGTATTGAGTAGCCAGATAAAATGTGCCCATTTCAAACGGCCTCGTACTCAATTCTTGCTCGTACAATATGCATATTATTATTACTATTGGATAGAAAACACTCTCTAGTTTCTAAAACCGTTTGAATTATTTCTCTGAGTGAAACAGAACTCATTCGGCAGCACATTTCCTGACCAGGAAGTGGAAAGTCTGAAATCGATGCTCTGTTCTTCTTCCTGCCTATAAATGGGCACAAGACCTATTAGTATACATGCACGTCATACACCTTCCTCTGGGTGTCAAGAGGCTGTGAGAGAAGAAATGAGGTGATTATCTTGGTCTGAGATGGAACACATCATCTTGGAATGACGTGTCCACCATTTTCGGTACTCTGAAGAGCGCGAGCTGGACAGTGGGATTGCCTTTTGTTTAGCTGCCGTTATAGGCGACTACAATCTCCGGCTTTGATTTTATTTGATACATGTCACCATATCATCGTAAAGTATGTTTTTTCAATATGGTTTCATCAGATTATTGAATTTTTTTCGGGAGTTTTGCCGTGTTCCGTTCTCTTCCATTTGTTGACATGGAGAGTGTCGTGCCACCCGGCTAGCGCGCTTGCTAAATGAAGAGGGAAAGTGTCCGTTCTGAATCCAAACAACGACTGTTCTGGACAAAGGACACCTTGTCCAACATTCTGATGAAAGATCAGCAAAAGTAAGACCCATTTTATGATGTTATTTCATATATCTGTCGTAGTCGCCGGCGCCCAAGTGTTTCTGGCTATTGTGCTAAGCTAATATAACGCTACATTTTTTTTCCGCTGTAAAACACTTAATAAATCGCAAATATTGTCTGGAATCACAAGATGCCTGTCTTTCATTTGCTGTACACTATGTATTTTTCAGAAATGTTTTATGATGAGTAATTAGGTATTTGACGTTGGTGTCTATAAGTTTTATGGCTGCTTTCGGTGCAATTTCTGACTGTAGCTGCAATGTAAACTATGATTTATACCTGAAATATGCACATTTTTCTAACAAAACATATGCTATACAATAAATATGTTATCAGACTGTCATCTGATGAAGTTGTTTCTTGGTTAGTGGCTATTTATATCTTTATTTGGTCGAATTTGTGATAGCTACTGATGGAGTAAAAAACTGTTGGAGTAAAAAAAGTGGTGTCTTTTGCTAACGTGGTTAGCTAATAGATTTACATATTGTGTCTTCCCTGTAAAACATTTTAAAAATCGGACATGTTGGCTGGATTCACAAGATGTGTACCTTTCATATGCTGTATTGGACTTGTTAATGTGTGAAAGTTAAATATTTAAAAAATATATATATTTTGAATTTCGCGCCCTGCACTTGAGCTGGCTGTTGTCATAAGTGTACCGACGTCGGGCTTGCAGCCAGAAGAAGACCCTCACAAACTTTTACAGATGCACTATTGAGAGCATCTTGTCGGGCTGTATCACTGCCTGGAATGGCAACTGCACCGTCCGCAGCCGCAGGGCTCTCCAGAGGGTGATGCGGTCTGCACAACACATCACTGCGTGGCGCACTGCCTGCCTTCCAGGACATCTACAGCGCTCGGTGTCACAGGAAGGCCAAAAAGATCATCAAGGACTTCAGCCACCCGAGCAACGGCCTGTTCACCCCGCTATCAGCCAGAAGGCGAGGTCAGTACAGGTGCATCAAAGCTGGGACCGAGAGACTGAAAAACAGCTTCTATCTCAAGGTCATCAGACTGTTAAATTGTCACCACTAGCCGGCCTCCACCCAGTACCCTGCCCTGAACTTTAGTCACTGTCACTAGCCGGCCTCCACCCAGTACCCTGCCCTGAACTTTAGTCACTGTCACTAGTTGGCCTCCACCCAGTACCCTGCCCTGAACTTTAGTCACTGTCACTAGCCGGCCTCCACCCAGTACCCTGCCCTGAACTTTAGTCACCATCACTAGCCAGCTCCCACCCAGTACCCTGCCCTGAACTTTAGTCACCGTCACTAGCCGGCCTCCACCCAATACCCTGCCCTGAACTTTAGTCACCGTCACTAGCCGGCCTCCACCCGGTACCCTGTCCTGAACTTTAGTCACTGTTACTAGCCGGCCTCCACCAAGTACCCTGTCCTGATCTTTAGTCACTGTTACTAGCCGGCCTCCACCCAGTACCCTGTCCTGAACTTTAGTCACTGTTACTAGCCGGCCTCCACCAAGTACCCTGTCCTGAACTTTAGTCACTGTTACTAGCCGGCCTCCACCCAGATACTCTACCCTGAACTTTAGTCACTGTAACTAGCCGGCCTCCACCCAGTACCCTGCCCTGAACTTTAGTCACTGTCACTAGCCGGCCTCCACCCAGTACCCTGCCCTGAACTTTAGTCACTGTCACTAGCCGGCCTCCACCCAGTACCCTGCCCTAAACTTTAGTCACTGTCACTAGCCGGCCTCCCCCCATTACCCTGCCCTAAACTTTAGTCACTGTCACTAGCCGGCTACCACCCAGTACCCTGCCCTGAACTTTAGTCACTGTCACTAGCCGGCCTCCACCCAGTACCCTGCCCTGAACTTTAGTCACTGTCACTAGCCGGCCTCCACCCAGTACCCTGTCCTGAACTTTAGTCACTGTCACTAGCCAGCCTCCACCCAGTACCCTGCCCTGAACTTTAGTCACTGTCACTACCCGGCCTCCACCCAGTACCCTGCCCTGAACTTTAGTCACTGTCACTAGCCGGCCTCCACCCAGTACCCTGCCCTGAACTTTAGTCACTGTCACTAGCCGGCCTCCACCAAGTACCCGCCCTGAACTTTAGTCACTGTCACTAGCCGGCCTCCACTCAGTACCCTGCCCTGAACTTTAGTCACTGTCACTAGCCGGCCTCCACCCAGTACCCTGTCCTGAACTTTAGTCACTGTCACTAGCCGGCCTCCACCCAGATACTCTACCCTGAACTTTAGTCACTGTCACTAGCCGGCCTCCACCAAGTACCCTGCCCTGAACTTTAGTCACTGTCACTAGCCGGCCTCCACCAAGTACCCTGCCCTGAACTTTAGTCACTGTCACTAGCCGGCATCCACCAAGTACCCTGCCCTGAACTTTAGTCACTGTCACTAGCCGGCATCTACCCAGTACCCTGCCCTGAACTTTAGTCACTGTCACTAGCCGGCCTCCACCCAGTACCCTGCCCTGAACTTTAGTCACGGTCACTAGCCGGCCTCCACCCAGATACTCTACCCTGAACTTTAGTTTTACATTTACATTTAAGTCATTTAGCAGACGCTCTTATCCAGAGCGACTTTCATTTAACCTTTATTTAACTAGGCAAGTCAGTTAAGAACAAACTCTTATTTTTCAATGACGGCCTAGGAACAGTGTGTTAACTGCCTTGTTCAGGGGCAGAACGACAGATTTGTACCTTGTCAGCTCGGGGATTTGAACTTGCAACCTTTCGGTTACTAGCCCAACGCTCTAACCACTAGGCTACCCTGCCGCCCCTTTAGTCACTGTCACTAGCCGGCCTCCACCCAGTACCCGGCCCTGAACTTTAGTCACTGTCACTAGCCGGCTACCACCCAGATACTCTACCCTGTCCTGAACTTAGTCACTGTCACTAGCCGGCCTCCACCCAGTACCCTGCCCTGAACTTTAGTCACTGTCACTTGCCGGCCTCCACCCAGTACCCTGCCCTGAACTTTAGTCACTGTCACTAGCCGGCCTCCACCCAGTACCCTGCCCTGAACTTTAGTCACTGTCACTTGCCGGCCTCCACCCAGTACCCTGCCCTGAACTTTAGTCACTGTCACTAGCCGGCCTCCACCCAGTACCCTGTCCTGAACTTTAGTCACTGTCACTAGCCGGCCTCCACCCAGTACCCTGTCCTGAACTTTAGTCACTGTCACTAGCCGGCCTCCACCCAGATACTCTACCCTGAACTTTAGTCACTGTCACTAGCTGGCCACCACCCAGTACCCTGCCCTGAACTTTAGTCACTGTCACTAGCTGGCTACCACCCAGTACTCTGCCCTGAACTTTAGTCACTGTCACTAGCCGGCCTCCACCCAGATACTCTACCCTGAACTTTAGTCACTGTCACTAGCTGGCCACCACCCAGTACCCTGCCCTGAACTTTAGTCACTGTCACTAGCTGGCTACCACCCAGTACCCTGTCCTGAACTTTAGTCACTGTCACTAGCCGGCCTCCACCCAGATACTCTACCCTGAACTTTAGTCACTGTCACTAGCTGGCCACCACCCAGTACCCTGCCCTGAACTTTAGTCACTGTCACTAGCCGGCCTCCACACAGTACCCTGCCCTGAACTTTAGTCACGGTCACTAGCCGGCCTCCACCCAGATACTCTACTCTGAACTTTAGTCACTGTCACTAGCCGGCCTCCACCCAGTACCCTGCCCTGAACTTTAGTCACTGTCACTAGCCGGCTACCACCCAGATACTCTACCCTGTCCTGAACTTAGTCACTGTCACTAGCCGTCCTCCACCCAGTACCCTGCCCTGAACTTTAGTCACTGTCACTAGCCGGCCTCCACCCAGTACCCTGCCCTGAACTTTAGTCACTGTCACTAGCCGGCCTCCACCCAGTACCCTGCCCTGAACTTTAGTCACTGTCACTAGCCGGCCTCCACCCAGTACCCTGCCCTGAACTTTAGTCACTGTAACTAGCCGGCCTCCACCCAGTACCCTGCCCTGAACTTTAGTCACTGTCACTAGCCGGCCTCCACCCAGTACCCTGCCCTGAACTGTAGTCACTGTCACTAGCCGGCCACCACCCAGTACCCTGCCCTGAACTGTAGTCACCAGCACTAGCCGGCCTCCACCCAGTACCCTGCCCTGAACTTTAGTCACTGTCACTAGCCGGCCTCCACCCAGATACTCTACCCTGCACCCAAGAAGCTGCTGCCCTATGTACATAGACATGGAACACTGGTCACTTTAATAATGGAACACTGGTCACTTTAATAATGGAACACTGGTCACATTAATAATGTTTATATACTGTTCTACTAATTTCATATGTATATGCTGTATTCTAGTCAAGACCATCCTATTAATCTATTGCTGTACATATACAGTGCATTCAGAAAGTATTCAGACCCCTTGACCTTTTCCACATTTTGATACCTTACAGCCTTATTCTAAAATGGATTACATGAATCAAGCTACACACAATACCCCATAATGACAAAGTGAAAACAGTTTTTATGGGGTACTGTGTGTATATTGACGAGGGCATTTTCTTATTTCATCCATTTTAGAATACGGCTGTAATGTAACCAAATTATTTATTTTATTTAACCTTTATTTAACAAATTCTTATTTACAATGACAGTCTACCAAAAGGCAAAAGGCCTCCTGACGGGGGCTGGGATTAAAAGAACAAATAAATTAAATGAAAATATAGGAGAAAACACACATCACGACAAGAGAGACAACACAACACTACATAAAGAGAGACCTAAGAGGACAACATAGCATGGCAGCAACACATGACAACACAGCATGGTATCAACACAACATGGCAGCAGCACAAACAACATGGTAGCAGCACAAAACAGGGTACAAACATTTTTGTGCGCAGACAACAGCACAAAGGGCAAGAATTATCTAAAATGATCAATCTACACACGATAACCCATATTCTCATAATGGTAAAGCTAAAACAGGTTTAGAGAACAACCCATTGAAATAACTTACAATGTACAGTATGTGTTGCCACCCTATGGTCACGCACTACTCATTAAGCTAACATTTAGCGGCCGCTGCCAACATACTGACTCAACTCCAGCCACTTTAATAATGGGAATTGATGGAAATTATGTAAAAATGTACCACTAGCCACTTTAAACAATGCCACTTAATATAATGTTTACATACCCTACATTACTCATCTCATATGTATATGTATATACTGTACTCTATATCATCTACTGCATCTTGCCATCTTTATGTAATACATGTATCACTAGCCACTTTAAACTATGCCACTTTATGTTTACATACCCTACATTACTCATCTCATATGTATATACTGTACTCTATACCATCTACTGCATCTTGCCTATGCCGTTCTGTACCATCACTCATTCATATATCTTTATGTACATATTCTTTATCCCTTTACACTTGTGTGTATAAGGTAGTAGTTGTGGAATTGTTAGGTTAGATTACTTGTTGGTTATTACTGCATTGTCGGAACTAGAAGCACAAGCATTTCGCTACACTCGCATTAACATCTGCTAACCATGTGTATGTGACAAATACAATTTGATTTGATTTGATTTGATTTGAAGCTAATTTAGAACTTTTATTATTTAAAAACATGAAATACTGTCAATTACCGTATCGCCCAGCCCTATGTTTGCCCATATCGCCCAGCCCTATGTTTGCCCGTATCGCCCAGCCCTATGTTTGCCCATATCGCCCAGCCCTATGTTTGCCCATATCACCCAGCCCTATGTTTGCCCGTATCGCCCAGCCCTATGTTTGCCCGTATCGCCCAGCCCTATGTTTGCCCATATCGCCCAGCCCTATGTTTGCCCATATCGCCCAGCCCTATGTTTGCCCGTATCGCCCAGCCCTATGTTTGCCCGTATCGCCCAGCCCTATGTTTGCCCGTATCGCCCAGCCCTATGTTTGCCCATATCGCCCAGCCCTATGTTTGCCCATATCGCCCAGCCCTATGTTTGCCCGTATCGCCCAGCCCTATGTTTGCCCATATCGCCCAGCCCTATGTTTGCCCATATCGCCCAGCCCTATGTTTGCCCGTATCGCCCAGCCCTATGTTTGCCCATATCGCCCAGCCCTATGTTTGCCCATATCGCCCAGCCCTATGTTTGCCCGTATCGCCCAGCCCTATGTTTGCCCATATCGCCCAGCCCTATGTTTGCCCGTATCGCCCAGCCCTATGTTTGCCCGTATCACCCAGCCCTATGTTTGCCCATATCGCCCAGCCCTATGTTTGCCCATATCGCCCAGCCCTATGTTTGCCCGTATCGCCCAGCCCTATGTTTGCCCATATCGCCCAGCCCTATGTTGGACACAGTATATAGAGGTCTATGGAGCCTGTCTCCATTCCTGATTTCTATAACTGTTAACTTATCTGTGTAATATTGACATCAGCTCAGAAACACTTGTTTTGCAAACATGGTCCTGTTTTATTAATTGCTGTGCTGATCAGCATTTCATTACCTCTGTCAAATGAATAAACGTATCAAAAAAGAAAAAAAAGAATATTCAGACCCTTTTGAGCTCAGCTGCTTCCTGTTTCCATTGATCATCCTTTACATGTTTGTACAACTTGACTGCTAATGCACCGTGTATATATATATCTCTATGTTATAGTACATGACCAAAAGTATGCAGACACCTGCACGTCAAACATCTCTGGTAAGACGAGGGGTGGGGGTGTGTATCTATTTGTCAATAACAGCTGTTGCGCGATGTCTAATGGTAATAAGGATCGGCGTTCCGTCAACGGGACAGTTGTAAATCATGCAGCGTGTTATGTCAAGATCGCAGATTTTAGAGAAACAACAAATGTTGGTACATATAAGTGTCTCATATTGGCTGAAAGCTTAAATTATTGTTAATATAACTGCATTGTCCAATTTACAGTAGCTATTACTGCGAAAAAATGCCATGCTATTGTTTGAGGAGAGCTCCTAACAACAAAACACTTTTTTCACCGCGATAGGTTTGAAAAATTCACCTCTGAAGGTGAAATGTGTACTTACGTTCTGAAATCTTGCTCTGATTTATCATCCAAAGGGCCCCAGAGATAACATGAAGTGTCGTTTTGTTAGATAAAATCCTTTTTCATATCCTAAAAAGGTACATATAGCATGCACGATCGATTTTGTATTTAAACTCGTTCAATTTGCAAAGAAAGGAATCTGTGAAAATCTCACCCTAAACGTTGTTTCAATGAGTCAAATCACGTTTGTATGTATTCCTCAGAGATCCTAGAAGATAACAAGACTTCACTATATCATTAGGGGTGTAGTATATCCTATAGGACACCATATTTGGTCAGAGAGCGACGCCTTCATGGCACGCTTTTTACTTTAGTTTATTTAGTAAATATTTTCTTAAATCTATTTCTTGAACTGCATTGTTGGTTAAGTGCTTGTAAGTAAGCATTTCACTGTTGTATTCGGTGCATATGACAAATAACATTTTATTTGATTCCAAATGGGCATTAATATGGAGTTGGTCCCCCCTTTACTGCTATAACAGCCTCCACTCTTCTGGGAAAGCTTTCCACTAGATGTTGGAACATTGCTGCGGGGACTTGCTTCCATTCAGCCATGAGCATTAGTGAGGTCAATCACTGATGTTGGGTGATTAGGCCTGGCTCGCAGTTGGTTTTCCAATTCATCCCAAAGGTGTTTGATGGGTTTGAGGTCAGGGCTCTGTCAGGCCAGTCAAGTTCTTCCACACCAATCTCGACAAACCAATTCTGTATGGACCTCGCTTTGTGCACTGTGGTATTGTCATGCTGAAACAGGAAAGGGCCTTCCCCAAACTGTTGCCACAAAGTTGCAAGCACAGAATTGTCTAGAATGTCATTGCACAGTATGATGTAGCGTTAAGATTTCCCTTCACTGGAACTAAGAAGCCTAGCCCGAACCATGAAAAACAGCCCCAGACCATTAATTCCTCCTCCACCAAACTTAACAGTTGGCACTATGCATTGGGGCAGGTAGCATTCTCCTGGCGTCCACCAAACCCAGATTCATCCATCGTACTGCCAGATGGGGAAGCGTGAAGACGATTTTAATGCGCTTCAGCACTCCGCGCGCCCTTGTAAGGTCTACCACTTACTTATTGGCTGAGCCGTTGTTGCTCCTAGACGTTTCCACTTCACAATAACAGCACTTACAGTTGACAGGGGCAGCTCTAGCAGGGCAGACATGACGGACTGACTTGTTGGAAGGGTGGCATCCTATGAAGGTGCCATGTTGAAAGTCACTGAGCTCTTCAGTAAGGCCATTCTACTGCCAATGTCTGTCTATGGAGATTGCATGGCCGTGTGCTCGATTTTATACACCTGTCAGCAACGGGTGTGGCTGAAATAGCCAAATCCACTTATTTCAAAATACTTTTGAATTTATTGTGTATATTTATATTCCGGAGTCGTCTTAATATTTATATATTTCCTAATTCAATTATATATATTGTTTTACTTTGTGTGTAATATTGTTAGATATTACTGTACTGTTGGAGCTAGGAACACAAGCATTTCGCTACACCCGCAATAGCATCTCCTAATTCTGTGTATAGTACCAATAACATTTGATTTTCTTTGTTATTCGTCACATGCTTCGTAACCAAAGGTGTAGACTAACAGTGACATTTTTACTTACGGGCCCTTCCCAACAATGCAGAGAGAAAGAAAATAGTTAAATAATAGAAAAGTAAAACATGTACAGTAATACTAGATACACAGTAACGATAACTTGACTACATAAGTATGTGTGTGTGTGCACATGTGTGTGTGCCCCCCTCCCTCTGTGGTGTAGTAGCCAGGGGGTAGTGGGCGGGGACTGACGCAGAACGCAGAGACAGGAGATGCGTGTGACAGCTCCCTTTGCACCCGGACATCCCGACCCCCCCCAAGCCCCACAACCCAAAACCTGCCAGAGCTGTGGAAGCAGGAACGGAGATACATAAACTCTCCTGGAACAAACATAGAAGATGGGGGGTCAAAGTGTCATATCAATTTGTGGCAGTGGTGTCATTTCTTGAAGAGGCTAACCGCTGCCACTTCACTTTAGTTTAGTTTAGCTTGACACTGTCCCTCCGTTCGTCCGTCTGTACACCCGTCCTTCTGTCTGTCCACTAGCAAAACTGACCTCACTCTGGAACACAGCACGACTCTAACAACTAAAACTGTTGTCTCTCCACACTTCTGACAAATGAATATAAATAAAGGCTTTAAATTGGTCCTAATCTGGTTTGGGGTTCTCAATTCAAGGATTTAAAAAAAATCAGAATTGAAAATAAATGACAGTTATCAATTATTTAATTGGATTTCAATTTTACCACTTGAAGTGACTGAATTTCAGTCCACTTGTCATTCACTGCCTGTATATCTCTGTGTTGTCTGTGTATTGTATAGGATAGATTATTCAACCAAATGAGTGCCAATTGCTATTGTCGTGTCTTTGCTATCGTTAAATTGAAGACTTATAGTTTTTATCATAGATTCCTGTAATTAGGGATTACGCGATCACTTGAGTAATAACGTAATTAATTAACTATGAATTCGAGGGCACCAGGGAAAGTTATTAGATTACAAAGTTATAATTTCCCAATATAACCTTTCAGATATTTTCATATCTGATCAATAGTCTTCTAATTAATGATTTATTTACTCTACCTCACGTCAGTCTCATTCCAAACGTCGTAAATCGTTGATTATCTGCACGAACCCAGTCTTCACTATGAGTCATCCATACATCAATTGTCTTAAATCATTTATTTATTACTAACTAATTAATTCACAGAAATGCATAAACAAACAAACAAACTTAAAATAGTTACATGAAATGATGGGAGCAATATGCCCTAGTGGGCTGAACCGGCATGGCGGCTGTTAGACAAGGGGAAAATGGCGTTCGACTAAGAATTCACTACAGAGTCCATAATTATAACAATTGACATGCTAATCCTTACACATGAACGCTCACTCATTAGGGAACAATTGCAATCAATATATATATATTTACGCTCGGTGTGTTGTCTTGATCGTTGGAGAGAAGTTTGTTTTGTTGGAGTTCCTTCTGTCGGAGTTATTGTGGAGAGTTCAGAGTCACATTCGTTATAGAATGGATGTTTCGGCGGTTGTCTTTCTTCGCGTTCAATGATACCGAATTCCTAGCTGCAGACTAGTAGTCAATATCAAAGACTTGTTCTCATTCGTCTTAAGAGTTTAACCACGTGGTATGGTTAAAAATTCACCAATGGTACTTTAACCTTCGTTCTCCTCCTAATGGAGAAAAGCATGGTCTAAATGGTAATTTCTTAAAGTGGGCTTTTATTCAGATAGCAGAGAGGGGTGGTTCCATGGTCTCTGACCCAACTGGCTCAGGGCGGTCCTTGGATTTAGTTCAAATACAACAGGGAGTTGTATTTTCCTTCATTAAACAGTTCAAAATCATATTACACAATTATACAAACAGTATCATACTCACTCATTCATTTTATACAACAAACAGGTGTAAACCTCATATCTGAGGTTATTATATAAACAGCGGTATGGTAATGTGGTCCCACAGTCTCTCCTGAGTTTCCCACATGGGGACAAATGGACATGTTAATAGCTAGGATCTTCACCGATCTTTCCTACTTTGGCAGGAACATGAAATATGTTCGTACCTCAAGTTCTGTGAGGTGGAAGAGAATTCCTTTGTCCTGAAAGTTTACCCTCTGTCTTAATACTGTTTGTGGTGGGGGGATTCTCAGGAATTTACGACATCTCTCTGTGATCACCGCATGGGTTGTGGTGGAAAGGGAGAGGCAGGGAGAGGGGGATGGGGTTTGCAGTACCCAAGCAGGCAACATCATGACACTATTAACATGGTAGTTGATATATTGTGTATTACGTGTTAAATATAATGAATATTATCATTTGTAACATTATTTATTCTATTAGCGTGGGAGTTAGTATATTGGGTTTTCTGTTGTCTTTAACACAATTATTAGCAGATTTTGGATTGACTACTTGTTTGTGTGAGCCTGATGTATAACCCTGATGTACTGGGTTGGAAACCCCTTAGATATAGGTCACCTCATCAAATCAAAGCAACTGAAATCAAATTGTATTGGTCACATACACGTGATTACCAGATGTTATTGCAGGTGTAGCGAAACGCTTGTGCTTCTAGCTCCGACAGTGCAGTAATATACAGTGGGGCAAAAAAGTATTTAGTCAGCCACCAATTGTGCAAGTTCTCCCACTTAAAAAGATGAGAGAGGCCTGTAATTTTCATCATAGGTACACTTCAACTATGACAGACAAAATGAGAAAAGAAAATCCAGAAAATCACATTGTAGGATTTTTAATGAATTTATTTGTAAATTATGGTGGAAAATAAGTATTTGGTCACCTACAAACAAGCAAGATTTCTGGCTCTCACAGACCTGTAACTTCTTCTTTAAGAGGCTCCTCTGTCCTCCACTCGTTACCTGTATTAATGGCACCTGTTTGAACTTGTTATCAGTATAAAAGACACGTGTCCACAACCTCAAACAGTCACACTCCAAACTCCACTATGGCCAAGACCAAAGAGCTGTCAAAGGACACCAGAAACAAAATTGTAGACCTGCACCAGGCTGGGAAGACTGAATCTGCAATAGGTAAGCAGCTTGGTTTGAAGAAATCAACTGCGGGAGCAATTATTAGGAAATGGAAGACATACAAGACCACTGATAATCTCCCTCGATCTGGGGCTCCACGCAAGATCTCACCCCGTGGGGTCAAAATGATCACAAGAACGGTGAGCAAAAATCCCAGAACCACACGGCGGGACCTAGTGAATGACCTGCAGAGAGCTGGGACCAAAGTAACAAAGCCTACCATCAGCAAGGGCATTGAAGATGAAACGTGGCTGGGTCTTTCAGCATGACAATGATCCCAAACACACCGCCCGGGCAACGAAGAAGTGGCTTCGTAAGAAGCATTTCAAGGTCCTGGAGTGGCCTAGCCAGTCTCCAGATCTCAACCCCATAGAAAATCTTTGGAGGGAGTTGAAAGTCCGTGTTGCCCAGCAACAGCCCCAAAACATCACTGCTCTAGAGGAGATCTGCATGGAGGAATGGGCCAAAATACCAGCAACAGTGTGTGAAAACCTTGTGAAGACTTACAGAAAACGTTTGACCTCTGTCATTGCCAACAAAGGGTATATAACAAAGTATTGAGATAAACTTTTGTTATTGACCAAATACTTATTTTCCACCATAATTTGCAAATAAATTCATAAAAAATCCTACAATGTGATTTTCTGTTTTTTTTTCTCATTTTGTCTGTCATAGTTGAAGTGTACCTATGATGAAAGTTACAGGCCTCTCTCATCTTTTTAAGTGGGAGAACTTGCACAATTGGTGGCTGACTAAATACTTTTTTGCCCCACTGTATATTAAGTAATATCTCACAGTTTCACAACATATACCCAATACACACAAATCTCAGTAGGAATGAATTAAGACTATATACATACAGTATGGACGAGTCATGTCAGAGCATAATGGACTAAGATACAGTAGAATAGTATAGAAAACAGTATATACTGTACATATGAGATGAGTAATGCAAGACATGTAAACATTACTAAGTGAATGAGATACCGTAGAATAGTATAGAAAACAGTATATACATTTGAGATGAGTAATGCCAGATATATAAACATTAAATGACTAAGATACCACAGAATAGTATAGAATACAGTATATACATATGAGATGAGTAATGCCAGATATGTAAACATTATTAAAGTGACTAGTGTTCCATTCTTTAAAGTGGCCAGTGTTTCCCTAATCTATGTCTATAGGCAGCAGCCACTCAATGTTAGTGATGGCTGTTTAACAGTCTGATGGCCTTGAGATAGAAGCTGTTTTTCAGTCTCTCGGTCCCAGCTTTGATGCACCTGTACTGACCTCGCCTTCTGGCTGATAGCGGGGTGAACAGGCAGTGGCTCAGGTGGTTGATGTCATCAGTTCAGACCACTTTAACCAAACCCCTCCATTAACACCATAGATTTTATTACCTCAGGGGACCAGCGTTCTAACCATTTATCCTCTCTTTCACTATCTCTCCCTCCTTTCCTCGCTCCCCCTCCAAATCAATGATAAAAAGACGGGGGAAAATATGAGATTGATTTATTTGCTTCAGTGTTCTTTGGGATTAAGATTTTTTTTCTGTCCCTTTCCACAAACTGAAACCAATTAGTGGGTCTAGCACTTGTAGTGTGGAATGTAGGTCGACCTGAGGAGTAATAAAAAACTATTGACTTTTTGGTGACTGTAAGCGGCGTGAAAGGGGTGCCGCTGCCTTGTCCGACATGAAAAGAGCTCCATTAATTTCACTTATTTCAAGAAGGGACCTGTCAAGTCCTAATGTGTCCCACACACTTCTAGTATTCAGGCACCCTGACACCGGCCCCGGCCCAGCCGAAATGAGTTACGTTGCTTCAACCACTCAGAAGGGGAGTGAGAGAGAGAGAGAGAGAGAGAGAGAGGGAGAGAGAGAGAGAGAGAGAGAGAGAGAGAGAGAGAGAGAGAGAGAGAGAGAGAGAGAGAGAGAGAGAGAGAGAGAGAGAGAGAGAGCGCGAGAGAGCGAGAGAGCGAGAGAGCGAGAGCGAGAGCGAGAGCGAGAGAGAGAGAGAGAGAGAGAGAGTTGGCGGTGTAATTTCTAATTCTCTGTTTGAGGCTGGAACTGAGGCCTTTCATACATGGCTAATTCTGCCTCAAACACTCTTTCTGCAGCTCTCTCTCTCTCTACATCTCTCTCTCTCTACATCTCTCTCTACATCTATCTCTTCTCTCTCTCTCGCTCTCTCTCTCTCTCTCTCTCTACATCTCTCTCTACATCTATCTTTCTCTCTCTCTCGCTCTCTCTCTCTCTCTCTCTCTCTCTCTCGCTCTCTCTCTCTCTCTCTCTCTACATCTTTCTCTCCTCTCTCTCTGCTCTCTCTCTCTACATATTTCTCTCCTCTCTCTCTGCTCTCGCTCTGTCTCTCTCTCTCTGATTGTGGAGCATGCCCAGGGTACTGTGACACTGATGTGACACAATACAGAAATGACTACACACACGTTGAGTATAACCCATGGTGCATCCTCAAAACACTTCTCATTTAAGCAGTTTATACAAACCATACAGACCATCCATTAAACAAAAATAATGTTTGGAGGGAAACAACGGATAATCAAATTCAGTTCAGGCTATGACAATGCTGCCCATTGTATGTGACCATTAAATGTCAGTATGACTAAAATAAAGATAATTCTTAAAAACCAATCCAGCTCCAGATTACATGTTACTCATTTAATTTGTTTATCATGTTATCATGTATTAATCTATCCTTGGACGGTAGCTAAGACTCATTTATCAAAGTTCTCATATTGTGTAGTCCAGAGGTAAGATGAATCTATGTGGTGATATCTCATCTTCTAGTCCCTGATTAACTAAACCTGAATTAGGCCTTTTCCTGGATCTACATCTAATCTGGGGCTTGGAGAGAGGGACGTCATTTCAGAGAAATGTGTCTATTTCACTGACTTTAGCTGGCCGTCATTGTAAATAAGAATTTGTTCTTAATAACTGACTTGCCTAGTTAAATAAAGGTTAAATAAAAAAACAGCAAGTGTGTGTGTGTGTGTGTGTGTGTGTGTGTGTGTGTGTGTGTGTGTGTGTGTGTGTGTGTGTGTGTGTGTGTGTGTGTGTGTGTGTGTGTGTGTGTGTGTGTGTGTGTGTGCTTGCGTGCGTCTGTGTGTGCTAATGAGAGCAGTAGAGGCACCGCAGCAGCTTGTCCTCTCCTCTTCGGCAGGTCATAGCGACAGATGTTTCCAGCATATGTGGAAAATGAATAACCCACTAGTAAACAGTCTCTGCCGTGCGCCATGTTGTTTTGTCCAAATTCCTTCTCACCGTTATTCATCAGCCCGCCCACTCCGGCCCAAGGCATCTGTAATGGACAGGGGTTACGGGCCAGAGTGTGTGTTTGTGTGTATGCACGTCTGCACACGTGTTTGTGTGCGCATGTGTGTGTGCACGCGTGTGTGCGTGTTTCTGTGATTTGGACAAGGTGTATGGCTGATGGAGGTGAGGAGAGAGGTATGGGGTTCCCAGAACTGGGCTCAGGACTGGGAGTGTTTTCACATCTTCAGAATAACTTGGCAGGACCTGGGAACACACTGAAGGGGAGCTGGGATTGACAGGAGAGACCCGAGAACACACTACAAAGACCGTCTGGGCAGAGCGGGAAGAGGGCTAACATAATAGAACACCCACACAGTGGATAAAGGCATACTATACTATAGGTAGGGACAGACAGACAGACAGACAGACAGACAGACAGACAGACAGACAGACAGACAGACAGACAGACAGACAGACAGACAGACAGACAGACAGACAGACAGACAGACAGACAGACAGACAGACAGACAGACAGACAGACAGACAGACACCACCCTGCGTGCATGGTGCTTGTGTGTGTGTGTCTGCAGAGAAGGTAATGAAGTTGTTAGTTAAAGCGGTTCCCTGCCCCAGGGACCTGGCTTAAGCTGTGTGTGATTGCTCAGGGTTAGGAAACACACACCTACTCAGATTCTTATTACTTCATTAGGTACATGGCCTGTTGACTTCCTGTCATCGTGGGAATATCGAAATGTCTGCTTGGAACTTCTTCAAACCTCTTCTCCTTTCCACTTTCCTCCCTCATCCTCCCTTTATCAAGGATGGATATGCAGGCCAAAGATGAACTCTCTATTCCCCCCCACCCCCACCCACACCTGTAATCTCACTTAGCTAGCTAAGGCTCTCACAGCTCAGTGTTAAGATTTCATTGCCATTTGAATTCAAATTAATCTATTTAAAATAAAAAATATTTTCTCAGTGAATTTGAAAGAAATATTTGTCCATCGGTCACAAGCGGCTGGTAATCAGATTGTCTCTCCCAGGTGATAGTGGGTTGAATCCTATGTAGAGATGTCCGTGCCCAACTAAAATATAAATCATGCATTGATGACAAAGGCAAATTTTCAGACTGTCCTACGCAAACAGATGACAAATCAGAATAGGATTCTAACACAAATGAGTCACATGAAAACAACAGCCTATGTCAGTAAAACAAACAGAAATGTAAACTCTGTCAGCTCCTCAACAAAGAAACTCTGAAGTATCAGGACAGGAACACGGTGATCCATCCAACCCTCTGTTCTCTCTCTCCCAAGTGTTTAACTTTCAACAATATCAATCAGATATCTCCCATCCAACCCAGCCCCACAGCCCTCCCGACTCCTCCTCTCCTCTCCCATCCAACCCAGCCCCACAGCCCTCCTGACTCCTCCTCTCCTCTCCCCTCCAACCCAGCCCCACAGCCCTCCTGACTCCTCCTCTCCTCTCCCCTCCAACCCAGCCCCACAGCCCTCCTGACTCCTCCTCTCCTCTCCTCTCCCCTCCAACCCAGCCCCACAGCCCTCCTGACTCCTCCTCTCCTCTCCCATCCAACCCAGCCCCACAGCCCTCCTGACTCCTCCTCTCCTCTCCCCTCCAACCCAGCCCCACAGCCCTCCTGACTCCTCCTCTCCTCTCCCCTCCAACCCAGCCCCACAGCCCTCCTGACTCCTCCTCTCCTCTCCCCTCCAACCCAGCCCCACAGCCCTCCTGACTCCTCCTCTCCTCTCCCCTCCAACCCAGCCCCACAGCCCTCCTGACTCCTCCTCTCCTCTCCCCTCCAACCCAGCCCCACAGCCCTCCTGACTCCTCCTCTCCTCTCCCCTCCAACCCAGCCCCACAGCCCTCCTGACTCCTCCTCTCCTCTCCCCTCCAACCCAGCCCCACAGCCCTCCCGACTCCTCCTCTCCTCTCCCATCCAACCCAGCCCCACAGCCCTCCCGACTCCTCCTCTCCTCTCCCATCCAACCCAGCCCCACAGCCCTCCTGACTCCTCCTCTCCTCTCCCCTCCAACCCAGCCCCACAGCCCTCCCGACTCCTCCTCTCCTCTCCCATCCACCCCCCCCCCCCCCCCCCACCCCCCCCTCCCTCTCTCCTCACCCCTGTCCCCCCTTGCCTCACTCTTCCCAGGATTTGGGATCAGTAATGTAAATCCCTGACAAGGGTGTCTATATATAATATTAATGGCCGCAGTGGAGCCTTCCCAGTGTGGAACACACACACACACGCACACACACACACACGCACACACACACACACACACACACACACACACACACACACACACACACACACACACACACACACACACACACACACACACACACACACACACACACACACACACACACACACACAGGATGGATGTGGCATCATTAGCTAGAGGAGCGTGGACATTCTCCACAGAAACAACCAAGCCAGAGGTACACATCAATCTACCACCACACGGTCCCTCAGATACTGTCACACACACACAGGAACACACACACAGGAACACACACAGGAACACACACACACACAAACACACAAACACACACAGGAACACACACACACAGGAACACACACAAAGAAACACACACATCGGAACACACACACACACACAGGAACACAGGAACACAAAGGGACCTACTATCACACAGTGCGAGCAGGGGGGTCCTCACACAAACATATATACACACAAACACACAAACATATTTACACACAAACACACAAACTCATCCAGCAGGCCTTTATCAGCAGGTATATAGATCAGACAGCTAGGATTCCCATGCCAACACACACACACACACTCACACACCCTCACCCTTGGTCTAATTTATTTACTGCTGAAAGGACCATCAAGGAGAAACGGACAGCGAAGGAGAAAGGGATGCTGTCATTCTCCTGTATTCCTCCTCTTCTTCACCTCCTCATCCTCCCATCACCCAATCCTGGACCCCTTTACACAGGAAATGTCCTTTGCATACAAAGGAAGGAAGGTTGGAAAGAAGGAATGACAGTAGGAAGGAAGGAAGGTGGGAAGGAGAGAATGAAGAAAGGAAGGAGGGTGGGAATGAAGGAAGGAAGGAAGGAAGGAAGGAAGGAAGGAAGGAAGGAAGGAAGGAAGGAAGGAAGGAAGGAAGGAAGGAAGGAAGGAAGGAAGGAAGGAAGGAAGGAAGGAAGGAAGGAAGGAAGGAAGGAAGGAAGGAAGGAAGGAAGGAAGGAAGGAAGGAAGGAAGGAAGGAAGGAAGGAAGGTGGAAATAAGAAAGAAAGGAATGTGCAGAGGAAGGAAGGTAGAAAGAAAGGAAAGACGTGTAGTGACGTAACATATGAATCTGAGGACTGTTATGTTTCGAATCAACTAACTGTGTTTAAATGTTACTCGATTAAATGAATCATGTAACAACTAACTCATTGGGAATTTGGGGAACCACGGAAAAAGTTGTTTAGAGAGTTACCATCTCCCTAATTAAACTCTAAGGATATATAAGTTATACACTAACGTTCAAAAGTTTGGGGTCACTTAGAAATGTCCTTGTTTTTCATGAAAACATACATGAAATGAGTTGCAAAAATGAATAGGAAATATAGTCAAGATGTTGACAAGGTTATAAAACATTTTTTATTGAAATAATAATTGTGTCCTTCAAACTTTGCTTTCGTCAAAGAATCCTCCATTTGCAGCAATTACAGCCTTGCAGACCTTTGGCCTTGTAGTTGTCAATTTGTTGAGGTAATCTGAAGAGATTTCACCCCATGCTTCCTGAAGCACATCCCACAAGTTGGATTGGCTTGATGGGCACTTCCTACGTACCATACGGTCATGCTGCTCCCACAACAGCTCAATAGGGTTGAGATCCGGTGACTGTGCTGGCCACTCCATTATAGACAGAATACCAGCTGACTGCTTCTTCCCTAAATAGTTATTGCATAGTTTGGAGCTGTGCTTTGGGTCATTGTCCTGTTATAAGATGAGATTGGCTCCAATTAAGCGGCGTCCTCAGGGTATGGCATGGCGTTGCAAAATGGAGTGGTAGCCTTCCTTCTTCAAGATCCCTTTAACCCTGTGCAAATATCCCACTTTACCAACACCAAAGCACCCCCAGACAATCACATTGCCTCCACCATGCTTGACAGATGGCGTCAAGCACTCCTCCAGCATCTTTTCATTTATTCTGCGTCTCACGAATGTTCTTCCTTGTGATCCGAACACCTCAAACTTTGTCTGTCCATAACACTTTTTCCAATCTTCCTCTATCCAGTGTCTGTGTTCTTTTGCCCATCTTAATCTTCTCTTTTTATTGGCCAGTCTGAAATATAGCTTTTTCTTTGCAACTCTGCCTAGAAGGCCAGCATCCCAGAGTTGCCTCTACTGTTGACGTTGAGACTGGTGTTTTGCGGGTACTATTTAATAAAGCTGCCAGTTGAGAACTTGTGAGGTGTCTGTTTCTCAAACTAGATACTCTAATGTACTTGTCCTTTTTCTCAGTTGTACACTGGGGCCTCCCACTCCTCTTTCTATTCTGGTTAGAGACAATTTGTGCTGTTCTGTGAAGGGAGTAGTACACAGCGTTGTATGAGATCTTCAGATTCTTGGCAATTTCTCACATGGAATAGCCTTAATTTCTCAGAACAAGAATAGACTGATGAGTTTCAGAAGAAAGTTCTTTGTTTCTGGCCATTTTGAGCCTGTAATCGAACCCACAAATGCTGATGCTCCAGGTACTCAACTAGTCTAAAGAAGGCCAGTTTTATTGCTTCTTTAATCAGTATAACAGTTTTCAGCTGTGCTAACATAATTGCAAAACGGTTTTCTAATGATCAATTAGCCTTTTAAAATTATAAACTTGGATGAGCTAACACAGCGTGCCATTGGAACACAGGAGTGATGGTTGCTGATAATGGGACTCTGTACACCTATGTAGATATTCCATAAAAAGTAAGCCGTTTCCAGCTTCAATAGTCATTTACAATATTAACAATATCTACACTGTATTTCTGATCAATTTGATGTTATTTTAATGAACAAAAAAATTGGTTTTCTTTCAAAAACAAGGACATTTCTAAGTTACCCCAAACTTTTGAACGGTAGTGTATACAGTATCAATAACAGTAATCAATTAATCATTACCTCATATCAGTCTCATAATTCATGTATTAATCATTACCTCATATCAGTCTCATAATTCATGTATTAAGCATGACCTCATATCAGTTTCATAATTCATTTATTAATCAGTACCTCATATCAATCTCATAATGTGAACGGTCGCAACCTTCTTGGATCTGCAAAAACCCCAGCTTTACTGATCATTCTGTATCACCCAAATTGATGGAATTGTTTATTTATTAACTAACTAATGATAACACAGGATACACACACGGTATAGGTTATTGATTAGAATGATGAAAACAGGTCCCTAGTGGACTAACAACAGCATGACTGCTTGTTAATTAATCAAAAGAGGGAGGAGGGGAGAAAGGGAGAAAGAAAGAGAGACAACACTTATACACTTGTAACTATGCTCACAGTAATCCTAATACTTCGCCCGTTTGGGTAGGAAATAACGAATGTAACGAAAATAACGAAAATCACATTACTATGTTAACAAAAATATTATCGTCCTCCTTGACATTTCCTACACAACTTAAAGGACGTAAACCTGACATACACAGTGTGAAAGCTCTTCAAGTTACAACATTTTCATTATATAACTTTTATAGACAAAATAGACATTAATTTCCCATATTCCATCTCTGATCATTCCCCACATTCGGATGTTTAGAAATATTGTCCCAGTGTTAACTTTTGGACATTAGAGTATTTGGCAGCAAAATGCCTCTGTAACAAAGCAACATTCCAATAACCACTACTGTAGACCAAAAATTATTTCCTGCTGCATACAATTAATGATTGGCGTGAGGTGTCATAAAACCCTCACATCAATCCCTCCTCCCGTCTGCGGGTGAGAGGGGTCTGGTGGACGTTGATCCATTGTAACCTGATCTTTGTATCCTCACAGGAGAGTCATAACAGAAGGAAGGTAGGAAGAAAGGAAAGAAGGAAGGAAGGAAGGTGGGAAGGAAGGAAGGAAAGTGGGAAGGAAGGAAGGAAAGTGGAAAGGAAGAAAGGTGGGAATGAAGGAAGGTAACATTAGTATGGTATTTGAACAGGTCTCAACAACTGTATAGTGGCAAGAAAAAGTATGTGAACCCTTTGGAATTACCTGGATTTCTGCATAAATTTGTCATAAATTTGATCTGATCTTCATCTAAGTCACAACAATAGACAAACATAGTGTGCTTAAACTAATAACACAGAAATTATTGTATTTTTTTGTCTATATTGAATACATCATTTAAACATTCACAGCGTAGGTTGGAAAAAGTATGTGAACCCCTAGGCTAATGACTTCTCCAAAAGCTCATTGGAATCAGGAGTCAGCTAACCTGGAGTCCAATCAATGAGACGAGATTGGAGATGTTGGTTAGAGCTGCCTTGCACTATAAAAACACTCACTAAATTTGAGTTTGCTATTCACAAGAAGCATTGCCTGATGTGAACCATGCCTCGAACAAAAGAGATCTCAGAAGACCTAAGATTAAGAATTGTTGACTTGCATAAAGCTGGAAAGGGTTACAAAAGTATCTCTAAAAGCCTTGATGTTCATCAGTCCACGGTAAGACAAATTGTCTATCAATTGAGAAAGTTCAGCACTGTTGCTACTTTCCCTAGGAGTGGCTGCCCTGCAAAGATGACTGCAGCGTAGAATGCTCAATGAGGTTAAGAAGAATCCTAGAGTGTCAGCTAAAGCCTCACAGAAATTTCTGGAACACGCTAACATATCTGTTGACGAGTCTACGATACGTAAAACACTAAACAAGAATGGTGTTCATGGGAGGACACCACAGAAGAAGCCACTGCTGTCCAAAAAAAACCTGAAGTTCGCAAAAGAGCACCTGGATGTTCCACAGCGCTACTTTCAAAGTATTCTGTGGACAGATGAAACTACAGTTGAGTTGCTTGGAAGGAAGGAACACACAACACTATGTGTGGAGGAAAAAAGGCACAGCACACCAACATCAAAACCTCATCCCAACTGTATGGTGGAGGGAGCATCATGGTTTGGGGCTGCTTTGCTGCCTCATGGCCTGGACAGCTTGCTATCATCGACGGAAAAATGAATTCCCAAATTTACCAAAACATTTTGCAGGAGACTGTTAGGCTATCTGTCCGCCAATTGAAGCTCAATAGAAATTGGGTGATGCAACAGGACAACAACCCAAAACACAGATGTAAATCAACAACTGAATGGCTTCAACAGAAGAAAATACACCTTCTGGAGTGGCCCAGTCAGAGTCCTGACCTCAACCCGATTGAGATCCTGTGGTATGACCTCAAGAGAGCTGTTCACACCAGACATCCCAAGAATATTGCTGAACTGAAACAGTTTTGTAAAGAGGAATGGTCCAAAATTCCCCCTGACCGTTGTGCAGGTCTGATCCGCAACTACAGAAAACGTTTGGGTCAGGTTATTGCTACCAAAGGAGGGTCAACCAGTTATTGAATCCAAGGGTTCACATACTTTTCCACCCTGCACTGTGAATGCTTACAAGGTGTGTTCAATAAAGACATGAAAACATATAATTGTTTGTGTGTTATTAGTTTAAGCAGACTGTGTTTGTCTATTGTTGTGACTTAGATGAAGATCAGATATAAATGTATGACCAATTGCAGAAGTTCAGGTAATTCCAAAGGGTACACATACTTTTTCTTGCCACTGTATCTACAGTGATGAAATCTTAAAACATCTCTAAAACTTCCTGGTGAAGAAAAAGAAAAGAGAGAGGAAGTACACACACACACACACACAGACACACACACACACACACACACACACTCACAGAGGCAAAGATAGACACACCGCTGTGACAAGATAAAACCTTCTTGGATAGAAAGCATCTGTGCGTGTGTGTGTGTTTATATGTGTGTGTGTGTGTGTGTGTGTGTGTGTGTGTGTGTGTGTGTGTGTGTGTGTGTGTGTGTGTGTGTGTGTGTGTGTGTGTGTGTGTGTGTGTGTGTGTGTGTGTGTGTGTGTGTGTGTGTGTGTGTGTGTGTGTGTGTGTGTGTGTGTGTGAGTGTGTCTGTTTGCAGCTCAGTGATCTATCTTGTTTGTGTTAATAGTAGTAGAAGACAGGTCAAAACAGTGGTGGTATTTAAATGAAAGGGAATTGCTGTCGCAATAGGAGCCTTCACAGAGAATAGAGCCTAGTTCCACTCCCTCACACTGCCTATTGGTAATCAATGGACTAGCTGCAGCCATTGAACAACTGTCTGCCTTTCAATTGTGTTCCGTTTGAGAAACAATTTGACTATAGTGTGTGGCAGAGATGGAGGCAGGGCATGGACTCTACAATGTGTCAAAAGCGTTCCATAGGGATACTGGCAAATGGTGGTCACACCAGATACTGACTGTTTTCCTGATCCATGTCCATACCGTGTTTTTTAAGGTATCTGTGACCAACAGATATCTGTATTCCCAGGCACGTGAAATCCATACATTAGTGCCTAATTAATTGCTTTCAATTGACCGATTTACTAATATGAACTTTTACTCAATAAAATCTTTGAAATTGTTTCATGTTGCATTTATATTTTTGTTCAGCAGCCGTCGGCTAATGGGGATCAAATCAAATGTCCCAATTGTCTCAAGGCTTAAAAATCATTTTTTTACCTGTCTCCTCCTCTACACTGATTGAAGTGGATTTAACAGGTAACATCAGTAAGGAATCATAGCTTTCACATGGTCAGTCTATGTCATGGAAAGAACACGTGCTCCTAATGTTTTGTACACTCAGTGTATGTGGATTATTATAATGTTCTAGTGAAATAAATACATAAACATGAGACATTATTTTTACATAACTGAACATTGAGAAATTTAGATTATAGTCCATGAGAAAGCAGGGCAAAATGACAGAAATATGACAAAAAATGCATTAAAAATAATATGTTATTTTTTAATTTTACTGAAATTATTAAGTTTAAAAGATGAAATTATGAAGATAAGAATTTGACTCCGAAGCGTATCCCCCTAGGATTACTAGCCAATCACATGTATTTCAGATAAATCGAACACAATTCCACTTCTCAGAATCAAATTGATTTCAAATGAGAAGTAAAAAAAAAAAAATTGTCAACACTAGTATACAATGTTTTTTAACATTAAAGGCCCAGTGCAGTGAAAAAACAATTTTTTTTCTGTGTTTTATATATATTTCCACACTATGTTGGAATAATACTGTGAAATTGTGACATTTATGATAATGCCCTTTAAGTGTAAGAGATGCTTGAAAAGACTGCCTGTTTTGGTGTGATTGAGTTTGGTCTTCCATGGTGACATCACGATGTGTTAAATTAATTAATAGACCAATAAGAAAGAGTGTTCAAAACCTCTCTGTCAATAACAGCTAATGTTCCATTTTCCCCTCCCCACTCAGACCACTCCCAAACAGTACTTATGCTAAAATGTTTATTCTATTCTACTGAGCCATTTACTTTATATTCATATTCTTATCTTTTATTATTTCTTATTGTTTTTGCATTGTCCAGAAGGAAGCTGGAAGTAAGCATTTTGTTGGACGATGTACAGTATATCATGCTTATCCCGTACATACTACTAATAAAACTTGAAACTTGCTCTTTGCTATGAATCTATTTTTGTTTATTTTTGAACATTTCAATTGAAAACAATAACACTAAGACACTTAATTGTTACCCAGAAAAAAAGCTTAGATATTGAGATAAAACGGTTGCATTGGACAATTAAGAAATTAGGTTTGTATAACAAAATCATATTTTGTGATATAAAACATAAAACACAATTAACCAAACACATTAATCAAATCTCCTGTGTATCCCCTCTCACACCCCCTCCCCCCCCTCTCTCAATTCAATTTCAATTTCAATTTATATGGCTTTATTGGCATGGGAAACACATGTTTACATTGTTAAAGCAACAAGAGTGAAATAAACAATAAAAAATGAACAGTAAACATTACACTCACAAAAGTTCCAAAAGAATAAAGACATTTCAAATATACCCCAGCCCCTCTCTCTCTCCTGTTCCCTTACTGCCATCTCTTGTCTTGTTCGATTCCTTACTCCTCCTCCAGACTGCTTTCAGAGGTCTTCCAAGGAAAACTTTTAGACTCGTTGTGTGCGTGCGTGACTAAGTGCATGAGCGTGTGCATGCAAGTGTGCATGTGTGTCTACTAGCACAGGGAGGGGTGTGTGTGTGTGTGAGCGGCAGTATCTGACTTGTTAGTCCACCACTGTCCAATTTGTTGAGGGTATGTGTGGTTGATTAAGGCAGGGGTCCCTGTTGGTGTGGCCCCCTCCCATCAATCACTGTGATAAGTCCCAGAAAGGCAACATATTGCCTGGGACAGGGACGACCAGGGATATCAATTTCACTGCCCCCCCCCCCCATCTGTCTCCCCACCCTCTGGGAAGGAGGTGAAGGGGAGAGAGGATGGAGAAGCATTCCGGGAGGGAGGGTGGTTGGTGTGTAGTTTGGGGTTTGGAAGAGGGGGAGGGAGGGATAAGGTGATGTTTGGGGTCGATTCAAGTTTTGTATTGTTTTCCTCCCGCGTGGTTCCTACAGTAAAACTGTTGACTTGGCTGTAAAGAGGGGAAAAAGAGAGAGAGAGAGAGAGAGAGAGAGAGAGAAAGAGGGATTCTTTTTTTTCTTCCTCCCTGAATGCCCTTCCAGACACATCGCCAACCCAGATTCACTGCCTCCATCTGGGGATGCTGCTGTCTCCCAGCCCCTTCCTCTGGTTCCAGCCCTGACCCCAGTCCCATACCTCTCAGCCCCAGCCCTAGTCCTAAACCCCAGCCCCTGACCCAGACCTATACGCCAGCCCTAACCCTAGTTACCAGCCCCGACCTCAGCCCTATACCACAGCCCCATACCCCATACCGCAGCCCTATAGCATAGCCCCAGCCCTATAACCCAACCCTAGCCCTATTCACCAGCCCCAGCCCATACCCCAGCCCCATACCCCAGCCCCATACCCCAGTCCCATACCCCAATAACCAGCCCCAGCCCATACCCCAGCCCTATGCCCCAACCACATAACCCAGCCCCATACCCCAGCCCATACCCCAGCCCCATACCCCAGCCCTATACCCCAGCCCATTCCCCAGCCCCATACTCCAACCACATAACCCAGCCCCATACCCTACCACATAACCCAGCCCCATACCCCATTACCCAGTCCCATACCTTAACCACATAACCCTGCCCCATACCCCAGCCACATACCCTAGCCCCATACCCCAGCACCAGCCCATACCCCAGCCCCGTACCCCAGCCCATACCCCTGCCCCAGGCCTAGCCCCAGCTTGAGTCCCAGCCTCATCTCCAGCCCCAGTCCCAGACTCATCTCCAGCCCCAGTCCCAGCCTCATCTCCAGCACCAGTTCCAGCCTCATCTCCAGCCCCATGCAGCCTCATCTCCAGCCCCATGCAGCCTCATCTCCAGCCCCATGCAGCCTCATCTCCAGCCCCATGCAGCCTCATCTCCAGCCCCATGCAGCCTCATCTCCAGCCCCAGTCCCAGCCTCATCTCCAGCCCCAGTCCCAGCCTCATCTCCAGCCCCAGTCCCAGCCTCATCTCCAGCCCCAGTCCCAGCCTCATCTCCAGCCCCAGTCCCAGCCTCATCTCCAGCCCCAGTCCCAACCTCATCTCCAGCCCCAGTCCCAGCCTCATCTCCAGCCCCAGCTCCAGCCCTGGTTGTCTTGCTAGCGGTGGATACAGCCATCAGGCCTGCCAATCGACTGCCATACAGGCGGTGTGGACAGCAGGCTAA
>NC_052321.1:15399445-15419445 GCF_016432855.1 Salvelinus namaycush | reverse complement strand
GAATAAGGTTGTAACGTAACAAAATGTGGAAAAAGTCAAGTGGTCTGAATACTTTCCAAAGGCACTGTATATGGACCATAGAAATATAATAAATAGAATGGACGTAGATGTGTTAAAGAGGTCAATAGAACTCGACCAAAACAATGGAAATGCAATGGAAATGCTTGGGGGCAAGATGTTGTGGTGGAAAGATCTCGAATCGCCTCATTGCCCACAAAAAAATGTGCCTATATTTAGGCTTGTGTATTTCACACTATGTTGAGGTAACAATCGGTGTTTAATGCCAAAGCATGTTTATGTCATTGTCACCAATCAACTGCAAAAATACTTGGACTACCACCACAGATTTCTCTGTGCTAGCTATGCTACCAGCTGATACGAACGGGAGTTAGCATTTAGCACACACTTATTCTAAATCTGAAAAGGAACAACTTCTAATTTTTTTGCAGCGAAAACAGCCTGAAATATTTAAATTGGACTTCAGTAACAACATTGTGGACCTGTTACAATACATCAGTCATGCCGGATTTGACAAATATCCACTTTGTTAGATCAGATATATTTAATGTGCACCAATCCAGCGTCCTTCTTCTATCCCCCACGGTCTACGTTTCATTGGCCTCTTTACCGCATCTATCGCCATTCAAGTCAACGATGGCATAATGGGTGGAATGGCGGCCATTTCGAGTGTACAAATAGGAGCAAAGTTGGAAGTAAAAGCAGGAAGTAAAACCAGGAAGTGTACCCATCAAACCTACATTACCAAGGAAAGTATTGAATCACAATACCAGGCAGCCATTGCGAGTGTACCCATGAGTTTACCAATTAAATTGCCAGGGTTAGAGATTCCAAGACCGCTCTATTCATTCTATTTCTATGATATGGACATCCTCACAAAGACATGGTCTAGCTGAACATGGTGTCACTAACTCTCACTATAGGCCCCAGATGTCTCCAGTCCCAGATGATATGTTCTTTATGTCTTACCTGAAATGACCAGATATTAACTCAAATTAATTCACAATTTTCAGGTACATCTTAATGACTGGCTAGTCCAAAATGACCTCTGCGAACACATTATGTCCAACATGTCTGTCACTTTAGATCTATCTATTAACTCATTCCATTCCTATGTACTGTGTCCTGTGATACCGCTGTTAGACCAGGTTTGCTGTAGATAATGATGTTGACTTATGAGCTATGATAGAGCTGTAATTGCATGTTTCTGCCCAATTAGATTCATTGCTCAACGGTATAGTATTGGAGCACAGTTATCATGCTGAAAGAGTTCTACAGGTACGTGTTTCATCTCTATCAATCAATCACACATGGGTCCTACAAATTCTGCACATTTCATGGCCTTTATTACAACCCAGAAAGGGTTTGCTGCTGAATGTGTTGGTGTGGTATTGTTTTACCAGGGGTGTAGCAGAGGGTCATTACATGTAAACAAATATCATTTGCCAGGATTCAATCTGACTGCGGGTTGTCGACAACTCTCGATCTGATTGAATCCCGACCTACGTCTGCTTATAGCAGCCATAAGTAAGTATCTGGAAGCTAAGCAGCCGTAAGCAGTCATTAGTCTTCATGTGGCTGTTACTCAGTCCAGTGAGGAGATGAGGCGTCGCTCACTGACACCCAGAGTCTTCTTCTTCCTCTTCTCCCCGCGGTGAGTTTGAAGTGTCGAGGCGAATTGTTGAATTTGATAATGCTGATGAGGCACCTTCCGTGTGACTGACAGATAAACACACATTCATTTCAGTCAATGAGGGGCCTCGGTTGGCGTCGGAGTAGAGCCAGAACAATTACCGCTCCATGTTTCCCTGCCAAATGGGACTCAGAGGGAAACAGAGGATTGGGTCTGGTGTAAATCAGTCTTCATTTTGCCTTCCCCATTAAAAAGGCGCCATTAAGGCCCGACGCGCCTCATTTCATCTTCCCCTTGTTTCACTTTTTCAATTTGTGTGAAAAGGGGAGTTCACTCATCATAAAATTTCACTTTGGCTGGCCTATCATTTGCATCTGAGCCAATAAATAGCAATTAGCATTAACAATTAAACCAGGGAGTGGAACTGCTGGCCTCTCCCTAGGATGGCTGATGAATGGCTGTGGAGAGGCTGTTTACTATAGGGGAGGGAGAGGTGTGTGTGTGTGTGTGTGTGTGTGTGTGTGTGTGTGTGTGTGTGTGTGTGTGTGTGTGTGTGTGTGTGTGTGTGTGTGTGTGTGTGTGTGTGTGTGTGTGTGTGTGTGTGTGTGTGTGTGTGTGTCTGCGCAGCGGGTGTGTGTGCGTGTGGGTGTGTGTGCGTGTGCATGCGGGTGTGCGGGCGTGCGTGTGTGCGTGCGGGTGTGTGTGTGTTTTTGGATTACCCAAACTCAGTAATGTAATCTGATTACATTCAGTTACTTTTAGATTACTTTCCTCTTAAGAGGCATTAGAAGAAGATAAACATGTATGTTACCAATTGAATGACATCTATTGCAGGATAAATCTATGTTCAAGTTTACATAGCTGGTCATATATGGATGTTAATATTTACTTTATGGGTTGGTTATGTAGGCTTCTTCTAACCCATCACTTTCTACAACACATAATAATACGATTAAATTATGTCTTTACATTTAAAAACCAAAGTTCTATCAGAATTCCAGTCATTCCAATAAATGTTACACCCTTTGATCTTCAAGAATAGGACTTGGAAATATGGAAGCAAAGATTAGCCAAATTGTTTTAGCTGAGCATAACCCCAAGGCTAAGGACTTATTAGCCAGCCCTACTCTGTTGTTTATGATTTTGTTGTCATGGAGGACTGATTGGGCTCATTGATTCGAGTTAAAAATAAATGCTGTGCTCATGGAATGGCATGTTTTGAGCACTACTGAAAAGTGCTATTTACATGTGAAAATGAATGCCATATGCTGCATTTACTATAGGACTATTGTTTACCTTTTTGTTGGTGACACTTTGATATGTTGATAATATGCAGCTGTTTAAAGGGCAAATATACAGATGAAACAAAAACAAAACGCCCGCCCCGCCTCTGTTTTGGTAGAAAGTTGAGGGATGGGCCTGGAGAAATGTAACCACTCTCAGAATAATAGACAGAGCTATGGATGCAAGGTTCTGACCATCCACAATATCAAAAGTATTGTTTTAACCATGTTATGAGGCTATACCGTGTTTGTTTACATTTACAACATTTACAAACACTGGAAAAAAACAAGCATATATTTTGGATTCTGATGGAGTATGACAGTTGAACTAATCTCATGAGGCATTTATAAGTTATATTTGTCAAGAAACAATGGATGTGTATAAATTATAAGCCCACAAATGGATGTAGCAACTACAGATTTCCCCTTTAATTCTATCAAAAGTGTGCTAGTTTGAGCATATGTTCATTAGGCCTATGGATTTATTTTATCAGCCTGAATTAAACTGAGCAATAAAAGCCGCACTTTTATTCCATAGGCTGGGATCTATGCAGCTGTTGTTCCATAGGCTGGGATCTATGCAGCTGTTGTTCCATAGGCTGGGATCTATGCAGCTGTTGTTCCATAGGCTGGGATCTATGCAGCTGTTGTTCCATAGGCTGGGATCTATGCAGCTGTTGTTCCATAGGCTGGGATCTATGCAGCTGTTGTTCCATGGGCTGGGATCTATGCAGCTGTTGTTCCATAGGCTGGGATCTATGCAGCTGTTGTTCCATAGGCTGGGATCTATGCAGCTGTTGTTCCATAGGCTGGGATCTATGCAGCTGTTGTTCCATAGGCTGGGATCTATGCAGCTGTTGTTCCATAGGCTGGGATCTATGCAGCTGTTGTTCCATAGGCTGGGATCTATGCAGCTGTTGTTCCATGGGCTGGGATCTATGCAGCTGTTGTTCCATAGGCTGGGATCTATGCAGCTGTTGTTCCATAGGCTGGGATCTATGCAGCTGTTGTTCCATAGGCTGGGATCTATGCAGCTGTTGTTCCATAGGCTGGGATCTATGCAGCTGTTGTTCCATAGGCTGGGATCTATGCAGCTGTTGTTCCATAGGCTGGGATCTATGCAGCTGTTGTTCCATAGGCTGGGATCTATGCAGCTTTTGTTCCATAGGCTGGGATCTATGCAGCTGTTGTTCCATAGGCTGGGATCTATGCAGCTGTTGTTCCATAGGCTGGGATCTATGCAGCTGTTGTTCCATAGGCTGGGATCTATGCAGCTGTTGTTCCATAGGCTGGGATCTATGCAGCTGTTGTTCCATAGGCTGGGATCTATGCAGCTGTTGTTCCATAGGCTGGGATCTATGCAGCTGTTGTTCCATAGGCTGGGATCTATGCAGCTGTTGTTCCATAGGCTGGGATCTATGCAGCTGTTGTTCCATAGGCTGGGATCTATGCAGCTGTTGTTCCATAGGCTGGGATCTATGCAGCTGTTGTTCCATAGGCTGGGATCTATGCAGCTGTTGTTCCATAGGCTGGGATCTATGCAGCTGTTGTTCCATAGGCTGGGATCTATGCAGCTGTTGTTCCATAGGCTGGGATCTATGCAGCTGTTGTTCCATAGGCTGGGATCTATGCAGCTGTTGTTCCATAGGCTGGGATCTATGCAGCTGTTGCAAGAGCACATTTTTCACTGGCTGTCCACTGGTTTCAAAAACAATGATTGATAGGCAGCTTAAACTTCTTGAATTCAACCATTATTGGATTCAAAAACACATTTAGATTTGTGAACAGCCGTCCACAACAACCACAATCCGTAAGGAGCAGATAGCTAAATGAGAGAGCAGCAGTGTGATTCACATCAATGTGCTATGTAGACATCAATAATAAGTGATATCCGTATCGCCGTAGACTACACCACTGCTCTCATCCTCACCTCCAAGTGTTTATTCAAGTTGGATAATCTTTGGATGCCGACAGCAGTCGCACCATTGGAAGACATAGCTTGAACTGTAGCCTACAAACGCCTATTCCTGCTCTTTTCCCACAATCCATCAAACCCATTTGGTGTGTCATCATAGTGGTCTCTGACTTGTGGTCAGACTCTCTCAGGTGGAACAAACTTAAACTTGTGCCTTTTATCAATGATGATTTGAATGTCATTGAGAAAACAGAGAAGTGTCAAAGATTTTTTTCCACAAACATCCTTTCTGAATTAAAAGTAATCCTTGAAGTAATCATGTAGTTTTTCAAAAGTATCTGTAATCTGATTACAATATTTTTGCTGGTAACGTAACGGATTACAGATACCGTAATGTTGTAATCCGTTATTCCCCAACCCTGCACACACACACACACACACACACACACACACACACACACACACACACACACACACAAGGTTTCATCTCTCATCTCTAACATGCCCCAATCGTCTCGTGGTCAAGCTAATTTAAGTATAGATCATCACTCAGGGAGTTAGCCGCGGGAGGCTAACGGCTGGAGTAGCACAGACACGTTTTAATGTCCCTCTCTCTCTCTTTTCTCTCTCTTCTCTCTTTACTCTATTTTATTTTCTCTCTGTGGAGGATTAAAAGCAAACGGACGTTTGGAAAACCTTTCAACACTGCAGAAGAGAGAGTGGGAAAGAGAGAGAAGGAGAGAAAGAAAATGTATTTGTTCCCACTCATCCTCTTGACTTCACTCACTTTGAGTGAAGGATTGTTATGTTTTGTGATATTCTGAATATCAAACTTGGTCATTCATGTCTCCATCTCCTTGTATTATCAGCTCCTTGCAGCTGGATAAGGAAAGTTAGTGTGTGTGTGTGTGTGTGTGTGTGTGTGTGTGTGCGTGCGTGCGTGCGTGCGTGCGTGTGTGCGTGCATGTGTGCGTGCGTGTGTGTGTGTGCGTGCGTGTGCACACCTGAGGCATGACACTGAAACAGCATTGAGATGATGGTATTGGTGTAGGCTGATGAGTCTATCCCCGTGCATTAATCATCCAATAGAAGTCCTGACACAGCACTACAGCAGGCCTGCCTAACAAACCATGGAGCAAGGACAGAGGCACTCAACAGCAGAAACAGAGAGGGAGGGTGGAGAGAGGGAAGGAGAGAGAGAGAGAGGGAGAGAGGGGGGGTAGAGGGAGAGAGAGAGATAAAGAGGGAGAGATGGGGATAGAGGGAGAGAGGGAGAGAGAGAAAGAGAGAGAGATGAGGATAGAGGGAGAGAGATAAAGAGAGAGCGATGGGGAGAGAGGGAGAGAGAGATAAATAGAGAGGCAGGGGGATAGAGGGAGAGAGAGAGATAAAGAGAGAGAGATGGGGAGAGAGGGAGCGAGAGAGATAAAGAGAGAGAGATGGGAAAAGAGGGAGAGAGAGATAAATAGAGAGACAGGGAGATAGAGGGAGAGAGAGAGATAAATAGAGAGACAGAGATGGGGAGAGAGGGAGAGAGAGATAAAGAGAGCGACAGGGGGATAGAGGGAGAGAGAGATAAAGAGAGACAGAGATTGGGAGAGAGGGAGAGAGAGATACATAGAGAGACAGGGGGATAGAGGGAGAGAGAGATAAAGAGAGACAGAGATGGGGAGAGAGGGAGAGAGAGATAAAGAGAGAGACAGGGGGATAGAGGGAGAGAGAGATAAAGAGAGACAGAGATGGGGATACTACTGAACGTGACCCTCCATCTCACTCTCACTCTCATGCCCTCCCCCTCCCTCTCTCTCTCTCGCCCTCCCTCCCACCCTCTCTCTCTCTCCCTCCATCCCTCTCCCTCTCTCCACCTCTCGTTCTTTTTATTGTTATGAACATCCCAGAATGCTCTCTGTTCTTCTTCACTGGAGCAATAAATAAAGAGGGCCTCACGCTGCGGGCTCCTACAGCCTAGGCCTTCGCTACGAGGCCCCTCACACACACCTCTGCTCGGCCACTACACACACACCCCACCCCGCTCACACACACGCGGGGGCCAGCAGCAGGTATGTTGTAAGACGTGTGTGAAACAGATGTTATGTAGGCTGACAATGCTGTGTTGGTGATTTATTGTTCATTTGCTCAGATCACAATGGAAAGTCTTTGGTCCATTAATTAGAGAGCAAGCAGAGGCTAGAATGAGCAGGAGAGGCCTCATTACCACCCAATGACTTTGACACATCATCACATTGTAAAAGTGAGAGTGAGAGAGAGAGAGAGAGAGAGAGAGAGAGAGAGAGAGAGAGAGAGAGAGAGAGAGAGAGAGAGAGAGAGAGAGAGAGAGAGAGAGAGAGAGAGAGAGAGAGAGAGAGAGAGAGAGAGAGAGAGAGAGAGAGAGAGAGAGAGAGACGAGGATGGCAGGGGCAACTTTTTGGGGATGGAAAGAAGCGGAGAGGAGACTCAGACAGGATGAGTCGATGGATGGAAGGAGAGAGTGGAGGGATGTAACGAGATGGAGAGACAGGGTGAAGGAGAGATGAGAGAGAGGAAGAGGAAGAGAAGGATAGGAAAGGGAGGAGAAGTGAAATTGAGGGAGGACAGATGCAAAGGGAGGTGAAAGGGAAGGAGGGAGATGGAGAAAGGAGGAGAAGAGGAGAGGAGAGGAGGGGAAGAGGATGGAGGGAGATGTAGAAAGGAGGATAAGAGGTAAAGGGTATGTTTAATAGTCTCTATTGTTGTGATGTGATCTCCAAACTAAAATAAAAAACGTAACAATTACAGGAAATGGTTAGAGGGGCAAAAAGCAAAACAAATCTACTTCCTATTTGTGACACAGGGTTGATGGGAAATGTGTGTGTGTGTGTGTGTGTGTGTGTGTGTGTGTGTGTGTGTGTGTGTGTGTGTGTGTGTGTGTGTGTGTGTGTGTGTGTGTGTGTGTGTGTGTGTGTGTGTGTGTGTGTGTGTGTGTGTGTGTGTGTGTGTGTGTGTGTGTCTCAACCCTGGCACTGAAGTCACAGACGGGAAGAGCTTTGGGTGCACAAACACACACCCTGTCTCTATGTGTCTGTCTCTATGTGTCTGTCTCTATGTGTCTGTCTCTATGTGTCTGTCTCTATGTGTCTGTCTCTGTGTGTCTGTCTCTATGTGTCTGTCTCTATGTGTCTGTCTCTGTGTGTCTGTCTCTATGTGTCTGTCTCTGTGTGTCTGTCTCTATGTGTCTGTCTCTGTGTGTCTGTCTCTATGTGTCTGTCTCTACGTGTCTGTCTCTACGTGTCTGTCCTTGTGTGTCTGTCTCTGTGTGTCTGTCTCTATGTGTCTGTCTCTGTGTGTCTGTCTCTGTGTGTCTGTCTCTATGTGTCTGTCTCTACGTGGCTGTCTCTATGTGTCTGTCTCTATGTGTCTGTCTCTGTGTGTCTGTCTCTGTGTGTCTGTCTCTGTGTGTCTGTCTCTACGTGTCTGTCTCTATGTGTCTGTCTCTGTGTGTCTGTCTCTATGTGTCTGTCTCTACGTGTCTGTCTCTATGTGTCTGTCTCTACGTGTCTGTCTCTATGTGTCTGTCTCTATATGTCTGTCTCTGTGTGTCTGTCTCTATGTGTCTGTCTCTACGTGTCTGTCTCTACGTGTCTGTCTCTATGTGTCTGTCTCTGTGTGTCTGTCTCTATGTGTCTGTCTCTATGTGTCTGTCTCTATATGTCTGTCTCTGTGTGTCTGTCTCTATGTGTCTGTCTCTATGTGTCTGTCTCTGTGTGTCTGTCTCTATGTGTCTGTCTCTATGTGTCTGTCTCTATATGTCTGTCTCTGTGTGTCTGTCTCTATGTGTCTGTATCTACGTGTCTGTCTCTATGTGTCTGTCTCTACGTGTCTGTCTCTATGTGTCTGTCTCTATGTGTCTGTCTCTGTGTGTCTGTCTCTATGTGTCTGTCTCTATGTGTCTGTCTCTATGTGTCTGTCTCTGTGTGTCTGTCTCTATGTGTCTGTCTCTATGTGTCTGTCTCTACGTGGCTGTCTCTATGTGTCTGTCTCTATGTGTCTGTCTCTATGTGTCTGTCTCTATGTGTCTGTCTCTGTGTGTCTGTCTCTATGTGTCTGTCTCTATGTGTCTGTCTCTGTGTGTCTGTCTCTATGTGTCTGTCTCTGTGTGTCTGTCTCTATGTGTCTGTCTCTACGTGTCTGTCTCTACGTGTCTGTCCTTGTGTGTCTGTCCTTGTGTGTCTGTCTCTGTGTGTCTGTCTCTATGTGTCTGTCTCTGTGTGTCTGTCTCTGTGTGTCTGTCTCTACGTGGCTGTCTCTATGTGTCTGTCTCTATGTGTCTGTCTCTGTGTGTCTGTCTCTGTGTGTCTGTCTCTGTGTGTCTGTCTCTGTGTGTCTGTCTCTACGTGTCTGTCTCTATGTGTCTGTCTCTGTGTGTCTGTCTCTATGTGTCTGTCTCTACGTGTCTGTCTCTATGTGTCTGTCTCTACGTGTCTGTCTCTATGTGTCTGTCTCTATGTGTCTGTCTCTGTGTGTCTGTCTCTATGTGTCTGTCTCTATGTGTCTGTCTCTATATTTCTGTCTCTGTGTGTCTGTCTCTATGTGTCTGTCTCTACGTGTCTGTCTCTATGTGTCTGTCTCTACGTGTCTGTCTCTACGTGTCTGTCTCTATGTGTCTGTCTCTGTGTGTCTGTCTCTATGTGTCTGTCTCTATGTGTCTGTCTCTATATGTCTGTCTCTGTGTGTCTGTCTCTATGTGTCTGTCTCTATGTGTCTGTCTCTGTGTGTCTGTCTCTATGTGTCTGTCTCTATGTGTCTGTCTCTATATGTCTGTCTCTGTGTGTCTGTCTCTATGTGTCTGTATCTACGTGTCTGTCTCTATGTGTCTGTCTCTACGTGTCTGTCTCTATGTGTCTGTCTCTATGTGTCTGTCTCTGTGTGTCTGTCTCTATGTGTCTGTCTCTATGTGTCTGTCTCTATATGTCTGTCTCTGTGTGTCTGTCTCTATGTGTCTGTCTCTATGTATCTGTCTCTATGTGTCTGTCTCTATATGTCTGTCTCTGTGTGTCTGTCTCTATGTGTCTGTCTCTATGTGTCTGTCTCTATGTGTCTGTCTCTATATGTCTGTCTCTGTGTGTCTGTCTCTGTGTGTCTGTCTCTGTGTGTCTGTCTCTGTGTGTCTGTCTCTATGTGTCTGTCTCTATGTGTCTGTCTCTATGTATCTGTCTCTATGTGTCTGTCTCTATATGTCTGTCTCTGTGTGTCTGTCTCTATGTGTCTGTCTCTATGTGTCTGTCTCTATGTGTCTGTCTCTATATGTCTGTCTCTGTGTGTCTGTCTCTGTGTGTCTGTCTCTGTGTGTCTGTCTCTGTGTGTCTGTCTCTATGTGTCTGTCTCTATGTGTCTGTCTCTATGTATCTGTCTCTATGTGTCTGTCTCTATATGTCTGTCTCTGTGTGTCTGTCTCTATGTGTCTGTCTCTATGTGTCTGTCTCTATGTGTCTGTCTCTATATGTCTGTCTCTGTGTGTCTGTCTCTGTGTGTCTGTCTCTGTGTGTCTGTCTCTATGTGTCTGTCTCTATGTGTCTGTCTGTCTCTACGTGTCTGTCTCTATGTGTCTGTCTCTATGTGTCTGTCCCTATATGTCTGTCTCTGTGTGTCTGTCTCTATGTGTCTGTCTCTACGTGTCTGTCTCTATGTGTCTGTCTCTACGTGTCTGTCTCTATGTGTCTGTCTCTATGTGTCTGTCTCTGTGTGTCTGTCTCTATGTGTCTGTCTCTATGTGTCTGTCTCTATGTGTCTGTCTCTATATGTCTGTCTCTGTGTGTCTGTCTCTATGTGTCTGTCTCTACGTGTCTGTCTCTATGTGTCTGTCTCTACTTGTCTGTCTCTATGTGTCTGTCTCTATGTGTCTGTCTCTGTTTGTCTGTCTCTATGTGTCTGTCTCTATGTGTCTGTCTCTGTGTGTCTGTCTCTATGTGTCTGTCTCTATGTGTCTGTCTCTATGTGTCTGTCTCTACTTGTCTGTCTCTATGTGTCTGTCTCTATGTGTCTGTCTCTGTTTGTCTGTCTCTATGTGTCTGTCTCTATGTGTCTGTCTCTGTGTGTCTGTCTCTATGTGTCTGTCTCTATGTGTCTGTCTCTATGTGTCTGTCTCTATATGTCTGTCTCTGTGTGTCTGTCTCTATGTGTCTGTCTCTACGTGTCTGTCTCTATGTGTCTGTCTCTACGTGTCTGTCTCTATGTGTCTGTCTCTATGTGTCTGTCTCTGTGTGTCTGTCTCTATGTGTCTGTCTCTATGTGTCTGTCTCTATGTGTCTGTCTCTGTGTGTCTGTCTCTATGTGTCTGTCTCTATGTGTCTGTCTCTATATGTCTGTCTCTGTGTGTCTGTCTCTATGTGTCTGTATCTACGTGTCTGTCTCTATGTGTCTGTCTCTACGTGTCTGTCTCTATGTGTCTGTCTCTATGTGTCTGTCTCTGTGTGTCTGTCTCTATGTGTCTGTCTCTATGTGTCTGTCTCTATATGTCTGTCTCTGTGTGTCTGTCTCTATGTGTCTGTCTCTATGTATCTGTCTCTATGTGTCTGTCTCTATATGTCTGTCTCTGTGTGTCTGTCTCTATGTGTCTGTCTCTATGTGTCTGTCTCTATGTGTCTGTCTCTATATGTCTGTCTCTGTGTGTCTGTCTCTGTGTGTCTGTCTCTGTGTGTCTGTCTCTGTGTGTCTGTCTCTATGTGTCTGTCTCTATGTGTCTGTCTCTATGTATCTGTCTCTATGTGTCTGTCTCTATATGTCTGTCTCTGTGTGTCTGTCTCTATGTGTCTGTCTCTATGTGTCTGTCTCTATGTGTCTGTCTCTATATGTCTGTCTCTGTGTGTCTGTCTCTGTGTGTCTGTCTCTGTGTGTCTGTCTCTGTGTGTCTGTCTCTATGTGTCTGTCTCTATGTGTCTGTCTCTATGTGTCTGTCTCTATATGTCTGTCTCTGTGTGTCTGTCTCTATGTGTCTGTCTCTATGTGTCTGTCTCTGTGTGTCTGTCTCTATGTGTCTGTCTCTATGTGTCTGTCTCTATATGTCTGTCTCTGTGTGTCTGTCTCTATGTGTCTGTATCTACGTGTCTGTCTCTATGTGTCTGTCTCTACGTGTCTGTCTCTATGTGTCTGTCTCTGTGTGTCTGTCTCTATGTGTCTGTCTCTATGTGTCTGTCTCTATATGTCTGTCTCTGTGTGTCTGTCTCTATGTGTCTGTCTCTATATGTCTGTCTCTGTGTGTCTGTCTCTATGTGTCTGTCTCTATGTGTCTGTCTCTATGTGTCTGTCTCTATATGTCTGTCTCTGTGTGTCTGTCTCTGTGTGTCTGTCTCTGTGTGTCTGTCTCTGTGTGTCTGTCTCTGTGTGTCTGTCTCTATGTGTCTGTCTCTATGTGTCTGTCTGTCTCTACGTGTCTGTCTCTATGTGTCTGTCTCTATGTGTCTGTCCCTATATGTCTGTCTCTGTGTGTCTGTCTCTATGTGTCTGTCTCTACGTGTCTGTCTCTATGTGTCTGTCTCTACGTGTCTGTCTCTATGTGTCTGTCTCTATGTGTCTGTCTCTGTGTGTCTGTCTCTATGTGTCTGTCTCTATGTGTCTGTCTCTATGTGTCTGTCTCTATATGTCTGTCTCTGTGTGTCTGTCTCTATGTGTCTGTCTCTACGTGTCTGTCTCTATGTGTCTGTCTCTACTTGTCTGTCTCTATGTGTCTGTCTCTATGTGTCTGTCTCTATATGTCTGTCTCTGTGTGTCTGTCTCTATATGTCTGTCTCTGTGTGTCTGTCTCTATGTGTCTGTCTCTATATGTCTCTATATGTCTGTCTCTGTGTGTCTGTCTCTATGTGTCTGTCTCTATATGTCTGTCTCTATATATCTGTCTCTGTGTGTCTGTCTCTATGTGTCTGTCTCTATATGTCTGTCTCTATATGTCTGTCTCTGTGTGTCTGTCTCTATATGTCTGTCTCTATGTGTCTGTCTCTATGTGTCTGTCTCTATATGTCTGTCTCTATATGTCTGTCTCTGTGTGTCTGTCTCTATGTGTCTGTCTCTATATGTCTGTCTCTATATGTCTGTCTCTGTGTGTCTGTCTCTATGTGTCTGTCTCTATGTGTCTGTCTCTATATGTCTGTCTCTATATGTCTGTCTCTATATGTCTGTCTCTGTGTGTCTGTCTCTATGTGTCTGTCTCTGTGTGTCTGTCTCTATGTGTCTGTCTCTATGTGTCTGTCTCTATGTGTCTGTCTCTATATGTCTGTCTCTGTGTGTCTGTCTCTATGTGTCTGTCTCTACGTGTCTGTCTCTATGTGTCTGTCTCTACTTGTCTGTCTCTATGTGTCTGTCTCTATGTGTCTGTCTCTGTTTGTCTGTCTCTATGTGTCTGTCTCTATGTGTCTGTCTCTGTGTGTCTGTCTCTATGTGTCTGTCTCTATGTGTCTGTCTCTATGTGTCTGTCTCTACTTGTCTGTCTCTATGTGTCTGTCTCTATGTGTCTGTCTCTGTTTGTCTGTCTCTATGTGTCTGTCTCTATGTGTCTGTCTCTGTGTGTCTGTCTCTATGTGTCTGTCTCTATGTGTCTGTCTCTATGTGTCTGTCTCTATATGTCTGTCTCTGTGTGTCTGTCTCTATGTGTCTGTCTCTACGTGTCTGTCTCTATGTGTCTGTCTCTACGTGTCTGTCTCTATGTGTCTGTCTCTATGTGTCTGTCTCTGTGTGTCTGTCTCTATGTGTCTGTCTCTATGTGTCTGTCTCTATGTGTCTGTCTCTGTGTGTCTGTCTCTATGTGTCTGTCTCTATGTGTCTGTCTCTATATGTCTGTCTCTGTGTGTCTGTCTCTATGTGTCTGTATCTACGTGTCTGTCTCTATGTGTCTGTCTCTACGTGTCTGTCTCTATGTGTCTGTCTCTATGTGTCTGTCTCTGTGTGTCTGTCTCTATGTGTCTGTCTCTATGTGTCTGTCTCTATATGTCTGTCTCTGTGTGTCTGTCTCTATGTGTCTGTCTCTATGTATCTGTCTCTATGTGTCTGTCTCTATATGTCTGTCTCTGTGTGTCTGTCTCTATGTGTCTGTCTCTATGTGTCTGTCTCTATGTGTCTGTCTCTATATGTCTGTCTCTGTGTGTCTGTCTCTGTGTGTCTGTCTCTGTGTGTCTGTCTCTGTGTGTCTGTCTCTATGTGTCTGTCTCTATGTGTCTGTCTCTATGTATCTGTCTCTATGTGTCTGTCTCTATATGTCTGTCTCTGTGTGTCTGTCTCTATGTGTCTGTCTCTATGTGTCTGTCTCTATGTGTCTGTCTCTATATGTCTGTCTCTGTGTGTCTGTCTCTGTGTGTCTGTCTCTGTGTGTCTGTCTCTGTGTGTCTGTCTCTATGTGTCTGTCTCTATGTGTCTGTCTCTATGTGTCTGTCTCTATATGTCTGTCTCTGTGTGTCTGTCTCTATGTGTCTGTCTCTATGTGTCTGTCTCTGTGTGTCTGTCTCTATGTGTCTGTCTCTATGTGTCTGTCTCTATATGTCTGTCTCTGTGTGTCTGTCTCTATGTGTCTGTATCTACGTGTCTGTCTCTATGTGTCTGTCTCTACGTGTCTGTCTCTATGTGTCTGTCTCTGTGTGTCTGTCTCTATGTGTCTGTCTCTATGTGTCTGTCTCTATATGTCTGTCTCTGTGTGTCTGTCTCTATGTGTCTGTCTCTATATGTCTGTCTCTGTGTGTCTGTCTCTATGTGTCTGTCTCTATGTGTCTGTCTCTATGTGTCTGTCTCTATATGTCTGTCTCTGTGTGTCTGTCTCTGTGTGTCTGTCTCTGTGTGTCTGTCTCTGTGTGTCTGTCTCTGTGTGTCTGTCTCTATGTGTCTGTCTCTATGTGTCTGTCTGTCTCTACGTGTCTGTCTCTATGTGTCTGTCTCTATGTGTCTGTCCCTATATGTCTGTCTCTGTGTGTCTGTCTCTATGTGTCTGTCTCTACGTGTCTGTCTCTATGTGTCTGTCTCTACGTGTCTGTCTCTATGTGTCTGTCTCTATGTGTCTGTCTCTGTGTGTCTGTCTCTATGTGTCTGTCTCTATGTGTCTGTCTCTATGTGTCTGTCTCTATATGTCTGTCTCTGTGTGTCTGTCTCTATGTGTCTGTCTCTACGTGTCTGTCTCTATGTGTCTGTCTCTACTTGTCTGTCTCTATGTGTCTGTCTCTATGTGTCTGTCTCTATATGTCTGTCTCTGTGTGTCTGTCTCTATATGTCTGTCTCTGTGTGTCTGTCTCTATGTGTCTGTCTCTATATGTCTCTATATGTCTGTCTCTGTGTGTCTGTCTCTATGTGTCTGTCTCTATATGTCTGTCTCTATATATCTGTCTCTGTGTGTCTGTCTCTATGTGTCTGTCTCTATATGTCTGTCTCTATATGTCTGTCTCTGTGTGTCTGTCTCTATATGTCTGTCTCTATGTGTCTGTCTCTATGTGTCTGTCTCTATATGTCTGTCTCTATATGTCTGTCTCTGTGTGTCTGTCTCTATGTGTCTGTCTCTATATGTCTGTCTCTATATGTCTGTCTCTGTGTGTCTGTCTCTATGTGTCTGTCTCTATGTGTCTGTCTCTATATGTCTGTCTCTATATGTCTGTCTCTATATGTCTGTCTCTGTGTGTCTGTCTCTATATGTCTGTCTCTATGTGTCTGTCTCTATATGTCTGTCTCTGTGTGTCTGTCTCTATTTGTCTGTCTCTATGTGTCTGTCTCCATACGTCTGTCTCTATATGTCTGTCTCTATGTGTCTGTCTCTATGTGTCTGTCTCTATATGTCTGTCTCTGTGTGTCTGTCTCTATTTGTCTGTCTCTATGTGTCTGTCTCTATACGTCTGTCTCTATATGTCTGTCTCTATGTGTCTGTCTCTATGTGTCTGTCTCTATATGTCTGTCTCTATATGTCTGTCTCTATGTGTCTGTCTCTATATGTCTGTCTCTATATGTCTGTCTCTGTGTGTCTGTCTCTATGTGTCTGTCTCTATATGTCTGTCTCTATATGTCTGTCTCTGTGTGTCTGTCTCTATGTGTCTGTCTCTATATGTCTGTCTCTATATGTCTGTCTCTGTCTGTCTGTCTCTATATGTCTGTCTCTATGTGTCTGTCTCTATGTTTCTGTCTCTATATGTCTGTCTCTATATGTCTGTCTCTGTGTGTCTGTCTCTATGTGTCTGTCTCTATATGTCTGTCTCTATATGTCTGTCTCTGTGTGTCTGTCTCTATGTGTCTGTCTCTATGTGTCTGTCTCTATATGTCTGTCTCTATGTGTCGGTCTCTATACGTCTGTCTCTATATGTCTGTCTCTATGTGTCTGTCTCTATGTGTCTGTCTCTATATGTCTGTCTCTATATGTATGTCTCTATGTGTCTGTCTCTATAATTATCTTATTTTTTAACCCCTTTTTCAATCTTGTCTCATCACTGCAACTCCCCAACGGGCTCAGGAGGGCTGCTTAACCCAAAAGCCAGCCGCACCGATGTGTTGGAGGAAACACTTCAACTGACAACAGAGGTCAGCTTACAGGTGCCCGGCCCACCACAAGGGGTCGCTAGAGGTCGCTAGAGCACAATGAGCCAAGTAAAGCACCCCCGGCCAAACCCTCCCCTAACCCGGACAGCAATGGGCCAATTGTGTGCCACCCTATGGGACTCCCGATCACAGCCAGTTGTGATACAGCCCAGGATTGAACCCAGGTCTGTAGTGATACCTCTAGCACTGTGATGCAGTGTGTTAGACCGGTGACCACTCGGGAGGCCAGCAAATTCTCTTCTAACCAGTGATGTAAAAAGTCTTCTCAGATTCCCCATGGCCTTTGAATAGTGTTAGTTTAAACAATGCATACACACCAAACTTTTGAACCTTGTTCTACTGATTTCAACGTGGTATGGAGGGAAGTGGTTAAAAATGTTGCTTTACACTTAGCGTGTTGGCGACCCCCTTCAAAATGTAGCTAGCTGTCTTCTACAAGTTGTCTTCTAACCAGTGATGTACACACTATTCCCAGTTTCTGTGTTTTTATAGCTGTGCTAGTTTTAACAGGATGTGCAACATCATCTTGCACTATTGATTTCAACGTGATAATTGATAGGAGTGATTGACAAAACAGTATTGCGATTCTCTTTCTGTTGGTGACCCCCGTATCAAAATGCAACATTCCAAAATGTAGCTGACTGTCTTCTACAGGTTGTCCTCTAAACAGTGATGTAAAAATATCTCCAGGTGGTTTTTGAGTTGTGGAAGTTTGAATAGCACATACAACCTGATTTCTCCCCTAATTGATATGAGTGATTACTACTGTTGAGCATCTCTGTGTAGGTAGTAAATGTTTATGTTTTCAATATACCACAAACTGCATATTGGTTTTTGATTTGGACATGTTCAAATTGTATTTTGACCAGCCAGGTCTGAGGACATTGGGAGATGATGTGGATGTCTAGGGTGTTGGGGATGGCCGATGACTGATGGACGCAAGCATCTGCCTCTGATTACAAGGTCAAATTCAGCGACTGAGAGTTGTTTTTGAGATTTTTGTTTTAAGCCTATCCCAAACCTTAACCCTTACCTTAAGCATTCAGAGTTCATGCCTAGCCTTAGTATTACAGAGTTAATGCCTAAACTTTACGTTAAACACTTCGAAATTTGACGTTTGAAACAACTTCGAAATTGGAGACTGTGCGAGCTAGTTGGCTTTGACATTGGTCTATTTATCAAGGTATTGTCAACAATAAGCAGCGACAGCATAATTTAATTACGTTTCAACATTCATTTCCAATGGTATTGTACTTAAATCATGTAAAAACTATTGAAAGAGTCCAAAAACATGCTGTGATTTATTTATTTTTATGATATATCAGAAATCACAAAACATGGGTTTGCCCTGCCTGCATATAAAGCACTTAGGAGAGAAGTGGCCGAAACAAGCTTAGGGTCACTAGTGAACTACAAAATCTTAGAATCTGTATAGTGTGTTTATGTGTGTGTGTGTGTGTGTGCTTGTGTGTGTGTGTGGAAGGGGGGACTCCTGCTAAAGGGCAGTGTGCCGACTGACGGCTACGAAATCGTGACCGGGGGGCTGCAATGTCCAGCAGGGTCTGACAGGACAGGACAGGACAGGCCAGGACAGGACAGGAAGTCAGCAGCCCCTCACTCCTCTGACTGCTCCCGATCTGGCAGCTCACGTACACGCCCACGTACACGCCCACACACACAGACACACACACACAGACACACACACATACTGTGTCCAGTTGTGTTGGCAGACAGGATATGAGGAGACAAGGCAGAGATGTTCTCTTTTTACAGACGTCACATGAACACTGCAGCCAATGCCACACAACCCTGCTCCCTGATCTTCTCTGTCACATCTGGTGTGTGTGTGTGTGGGATTCTGTGTGTGCGTGTGAGTGTGTGCTCGTGCTCCAGTACACGTGTATGTGAGGTGGAGGAGGTGGTTGGCATGGTAAAGAGCTGGTAAAACAGGCAGTAGGGACAGATAGAAACTGACTGTTGTGGACAGATGCTTCATAGAGCCTGTTGGAGGATCTCTGTCTTTGTGGAGGACTGGGGACGAGATACAAACTGATTGTCGTGGACAGATGCTTCATAGAGCCTGTTGGAGGATCTCTGTCTCTGTGGAGGACTGGGGACGAGATACAAACTGACTGTTGTGGACAGATGCTTCACAGAGCCTGTTGGAGGATCTCTGTCTCTGTGGAGGACTGGGGACGAGATACAAACTGATTGTCGTGGACAGATGCTTCATAGAGCCTGTTGGAGGATCTCTGTCTCTGTGGAGGACTGGGGACGAGATACAAACTGACTGTTGTGGACAGATGCTTCACAGAGCCTGTTGGAGGATCTCTGTCTCTGTGGAGAACATACAGTAGCACACACACTGTACAACTTATTCTGTGCCTCAGATTACACAATCTGACGGTTGAAATTTAAAGGAAATTTCCAATTGAGCCGACATCTGCTGGGTTTACCTTGAATATGATCTCCGAAAACGAAGTAACATTGCCTTTAAAAACGCATTGTTTACAAGCATATTTTTAATATGTTTAGTGCAGTATCTCTCCCCACCTCTCTCTCTCTCTGTTTCTCTCTGTCACTCTCTCTCTCTCTCTCTCTCTGTCTCGCTCGCTCTTGTAACATTTTCCCAAGTTCCGAGAGGCATTCCCTGTGATGGAGGCAGTTGAGAGGGTCTGGTGGAAGTTGTTTTCCTACTGAGGCATTCAATCCTCATCTGTCTCTGCACACACACACACACACACACACACACACACACACACACACACACACACACACACACACACACACACACACACACACACACACACACACACACACACACACACACACACACACACACACACACACACACACACACACACACACACACACACACACACACACACACACATACAACATATAAAGTAGTCAATCAAAGAAAGGGAGGGATGATTACATTGGGGCCCCTTTCCTCTCCAGGGAACTCTATACGGTGACACACACACATCAACTTGAACCCGGACTACATCTCCAGGTTTACAGCGGTCAACAGGTTACAGGGGAATAGGGGACGAAGACAGAGAGGGAGAATTCATAGTGAAGGGGTACAGAGAGAAAAAGAGAGAATGTGATGAGAGAGAGAGAATGTGATGAGAGATAGAGAGAATATGATGAGAGAGAATGTGATGAGAGAGCAAGAAAGAGCGAGAATGTGATGAGGGAGAATGTGATGAGAGAGAGAGAAAGTGAGAGAATGTGATGAGAGAGAGAGAGAATGTGATGAGAGAGAGAAAGTGAGAGAATGTGATGAGAGAGAGTGAATGTGATGAGAAAGAGAGAGAATGTGACGAGAGAGAGAGAAATAGAGAGAATGCGATGAGAGAGAGAATGTGATGAGAGAGAGAGAAATAGAGAGAATGTGATGAGAGAGAGAATGTGATGAAAGAGAAAGAGAGAGAATGTGATGAGAGAGAGAAAATGTGATGAGAGAGAGAAAGAGAGAATGTGATGAGAGAGAGAGAGAGAATGTGATGAGCGAGAGAAAGAGATAGAATGTGATGAGAGAGAGAAAAAGAGAGAACATGATGAGAGAGAGAGAATATGATGAGCGAGAGAGAATGTGGTGAGAGAGAGAATGTGAAGA